>NC_090879.1:45188852-45191352 GCF_036669935.1 Montipora foliosa
ACACGACTGCGACACTGGGGCAGCAGTGTTTTTAGGGTCCATTTCTTGTGGGTGGGCATTCTGCTTTTGACATTAAGTCTGTAATAGGTAGTATCTGCAGATTTTGCAAAGTGATCTTCTGCTCAATATCTTAATTTAAGTGATTTCAGTTAAAGCTGACCTGCACGTGCGAGCCAAAGCCTAGCCTCTGTATCCAAAGAAGAATCCGACACTTTATAACTTCTCAAGTGTGCCTTGGTGTCCTTATCACATTTTGCTATTGTTACGCATTGAACGTTTGCTGGATTATCAGAACTTGGGCCACAAATTCCCCCAACAAACTCAGAATAACCGCACGAAGCCATTGGTCTGTGTGCTTTGTCCTAATCTCTTGCGTGACAGCTCTGACGACACAATCACGGCACAACTCGCGAAGGTCACAAAGCGTTCGACTGGTTCGATGGTCTTTTGAGGGCTTCGAGGAAACTGATCCAACCAGCGTATACTTATATAAAGGGGGATACTTTTTTTTGTTTGTTTTGCAGGTATGTTCAGAAAGTGAATTAAGGAAACTTGTTTGCGTAAAAATATGGGATGGAATGAATCTTACTGGTATGCAAATTTTTAGGTTAGTTATTTTAATTACCGGATATGTCTGTTGCTCCTGAACCAAAACAGTTAAATTTCAATGACACGTTCCATTTTACCTACAGTAGTTCCAGTAAACCTTAAAGACTCGAATTGCTCAGTGAATAAATCGAGATTAGCGTGTGTGATTTCAATATACCTCGCCTCCGCTTTGGTGGTCAAAGGTCGACTTTTGTTGACAACAGCATGTTGAAATTGGGCCTCAAAAATCCTCCGTTTCATTTACCCAAAAATTTTATTGAATTTAATTGCAGCAGAAACATTGCTTATTCCGATGAATATCGTCCCGTTTGAGAAAGCCATGTACCAGGATGCTTTTTTGACAGTCGAATTTCGTACAAATTTGGCACTCTGCAATCAATTTAAAAAAGGTTAAGTTTTAAAATTTGGTCAAAAATTCCAGTTTGGGTATATTGTACCGTTAACAGCGCTAAAGGGTGAAGGAATTACTCTAGTTGTGCCATGTTGTTTTGAATTTCAAGTTACTCATTCGTTATTTCAAAAATAGCGATTTTTGGAGTCGTTTTCACTCGCTCACAAGGCTCTATACCGAAGGTAAAATAATTATCGAAACAAGCTAAAACATATTTTTCTAAAAATGGTTTTGGAAGTACTTTATTATGACAAAGTTTGGCAATTTTCGATTTTTTTATCTCGCACGGTCTTAGGTGAAAATTGCTGAGAGGCGCTCTTAAAAAGTCGTAGAAAATTCGGCTCTCGTTTGAATGGAAAAATCCTTTCGCTAAAGTTTATTTTTCAATATGGACTTTCAAAAGGTAATTTTTTTTTTCACGTTATGTGCATTTTAACTGCAATGTTATGATACCATATGAAACACTAATAAATGCTAAACCAGATGCACTCATTAATGTGACGTATTAGGTGACTATGGAAACAAATGAGCCACCGAAAAACACGCTATATATTATCTTTAAACGCGTATTTCGCAAAACCGAACTCCGTGATTCCCATTTTTTTATTGCTGGAGAGTAATTGGTACGCTAAGACAAAACTCATTGCAAAGTTTAAGAAAATAGGCCATTTTCGAGATCATGCCTGTTTCCTCTTCAAACCTGTTCTAAGTGCAAAGTTAATCTCGTACCCAGATCTCACTCTGTCACTGGAAATGTGAGATCTGGTAAAATTCGGCAGTACACCATTTTTCATTGGCTACTAAAAAAAGGTTGCGCATTGCAATCTACGCTCCGATTGGCTTATTTCGCGGGGCACTTAGTAAAGTTTGGTTTTCACAAGCTCATGTGCTGGTTTCAATAAATGCCAGTTGTGCGGGGGAAAGTTCTTTTTTTTCCGACGCCGGAAAAGCTTTACAGTTGAGGAAAATCATTACAAAAATTTGCGACGTTTGTGTAAATGGTACCGACGAAAGCCCCACGTACCCTACCACTCGAATACAGTTCTGCGTAGTTTCTTGCTACGAGGTACGCAGAAACTAATAAATTCAAGTTTAAGAATGTAATTTATTCAAAACAGTATTTCTCGTTCTTAAAGCATGACTCGCGAATTAAGTAGTGATCAATTGTGAATTTTACGATTAGATTAACTACATTTTTCGCGAGATCGTGTCAAGAAAATAGCGCTCGTTGCAGTGATTATGTCTAAGCACTCTTTAACATTTTCACTTTCAATTTACGGTTTGGTTAACTACATTTTTCACGAGATTGTGTGAAGAAAATAGCACTCGTTTACTGATTAAGCCTAAGCGTTCGTTTCAGTGATTCTGCAGTTTCTCCGACAATTAAACAATCTCGACCGTTCAAAAACAATCGCCTGTAGCCCTTCTTTCTGTTTCGGCTTAAGTTTAAGGTTTCCTTGTCCTCTACCCAAAAGAATCTCTTCAAGAATACTCTCGAAA
>NC_090879.1:45193852-45196352 GCF_036669935.1 Montipora foliosa
CACGTGCGAGCAAAAGCCTAGCCTCTGTATCCAGAGAAGAATCCGACACTTTGGTTGTTTACCATTTACAAGCAGAAACCGTTTATTACTAGGTTTGTTCAAATGGTAAGCAAAAACTCCCGAATGGGGGAAATTCAGTTGGGATCGGCGCGTACCATTTACAAAATTCGTTCCAGTTTACCGAGAGAGTCTGGAGGGAGGCAAAATCATCGGTGAATGCAAATGGTAAACACGTTTTCCGTTAGGAAATTCCGTTTAGGAAGTTTGGACTGCCTTTCAAGAAATCCCGTTTTCTCCGGAAATTTTCCGCTTGGGATGTGAGACCAAAATAGGCTTACCATTTTCATTCCAACCGAAATTTCCGGATTTTTTTGGTAAATGGTAAACAACCTTTATAACTCCTCAAGTGTGCCTTGGTGTCCTTATCACATTTTGCTATTGTTACGCATTGAACGTTTGCTGGATTATCAGAACTTGGGCCACAAATTCCCCCAACAAACTCAGAATAACCGCACGAAGCCATTGGTCTGTGTGCTTTGTCCTAATCTCTTGCGTGACAGCTCTGACGACACAATCACGGCACAACTCGCGAAGGTCACAAAGCGTTCGACTGGTTCGATGGTCGTTTGAGGGCTTCGAGGAAACTGATCCAACCAGCGTATACTTATATAAAGGGGGATACTTTTGTTTGTTTGTTTTGCAGGTATGTTCAGAAAGTGAATTAAGGAAACTTGTTTGCGTAAAAATATGGGATGGAATGAATCTTACTGGTATGCAAATTTTTAGGTTAGTTATTTTAATTACCGGATATGTCTGTTGCTCCTGAACCAAAACAGTTAAATTTCAATGACACGTTCCATTTTACCTACAGTAGTTCCAGTAAACCTTAAAGACTCGAATTGCTCAGTGAATAAATCGAGATTAGCGTGTGTGATTTCAATATACCTCGCCTCCGCTTTGGTGGTCAAAGGTCGACTTTTGTTGACAACAGCATGTTGAAATTGGGCCTCAAAAATCCTCCGTTTCATTTACCCAAAAATTTTATTGAATTTAATTGCAGCAGAAACATTGCTTATTCCGATGAATATCGTCCCGTTTGAGAAAGCCATGTACCAGGATGCTTTTTTGACAGTCGAATTTCGTACAAATTTGGCACTCTGTAATCAATGTAAAAACGGTTAAGTTTTAAAATTTGGTCAAAAATTCCAGTTTGGGTATATTGTACCGTTAATAGTGCTAAAGGGTGAAGGAATTACTCTAGTTGTGCCTTGTTGTTTTGAATTTCAAGTTACTCATTCGTTATTTCAAAAATAGCGATTCAAACGAGCAACATTTTGGAGTCGTTTTCACTCGCTCACAAGGCCCCATACCGAAAAAGTCGCCCTCCAGGTAAAATAATTATCGAAACAAGCTAAAACATATTTTTCTAAAAATGGTTTTGGTAGTACTTTATTGTGACAAAGTTTGGCAATTTTCGATTTTTTTATCTTGCACGGTCTTAGGTGAAAATTGCTGAGAGGCGCTCTTAAAAAGTCGTAGAAAATTCGGCTCTCGTTTGAATGGAAAAATCCTTTCGCTAAAGTTTATTTTTCAATATGGACTTTCAAAAGGTAATTTTTTTTTTCACGTTATGGGCATTTTAACTGCAATGTTATGATACCATATGAAACACCAATAAATGCTAAACCAGATGCACTCATTAATGTGACGTATTAGGTGACTATGGAAACAAATGAGCCACCGAAAAACACGCTATATATTATCTTTAAACGCGTATTTCGCAAAACCGAACTCCGTGATTCCCATTTTTTTATTGCTGGAGAGTAATTGGCACGCTAAGACAAAACTCATTGCAAAGTTTAAGAAAATAGGCCATTTTCGAGATCATGCCTGTTTCCTCTTCAAACCTGTTCTAAGTGCAAAGTTAATCTCGTACCCAGATCTCACTCTGTCACTGGAAATGTGAGATCTGGTAAAATTCGGCAGTACACCATTTTTCATTGGCTACTAAAAAAAGGTTGCGCATTGCAATCTACGCTCCGATTGGCTTATTTCGCGGGGCACTTAGTAAAGTTTGGTTTTCACAAGCTCATGTGCTGGTTTCAATAAATGCCAGTTGTGCGGGGGAAAGTTCTTTTTTTTCCGACGCCGGAAAAGCTTTACAGTTGAGGAAAATCATTACAAAAATTTGCGACGTTTGTGTAAATGGTACCGACGAAAGCCCCACGTACCCTACCACTCGAATACAGTTCTGCGTAGTTTCTTGCTACGAGGTACGCAGAAACTAATAAATTCAAGTTTAAGAATGTAATTTATTCAAAACAGTATTTCTCGTTCTTAAAGCATGACTCGCGAATTAAGTAGTGATCAATTGTGAATTTTACGATTAGATTAACTACATTTTTCGCGAGATCGTGTCAAGAAAATAGCGCTCGTTGCAGTGATTATGTCTAAGCACTCTTTAACATTTTCACTTTCAATTTACGGTTTGGTTAACTAC
>NC_090879.1:45211352-45218852 GCF_036669935.1 Montipora foliosa
AAGCCTCAACAGTCGTCCATGAACAGAGATTAAATTTAACTTGTCATTTGATCATTACCTCTGTATGGATATTTCACTTTTTTTTTTATTTGCGTTTTTGTAGACCTTTGACGTGCATGGTGTTCGCGGCCGGTTTCGAGCCCCAGAAAGAGATGCAGTGACACTAACAGAATCTGAGATGTGTTGGAGCCCACGCAAAAAGGTGAAAAGTCCACCTCACATATCAAAGACCCTCCCCAGCTCGTCAAATTGCATGCAAAAAAAAAAAACTCTGTTGGCAACAAGGTATTTTTTTGGAGAATTATTTTGTTTCAATTGCTATTCGTTAATTTTTAACTTGCACTGTAGTTGGTTGCTTAGCTTCGATAAGCGCTTTTGTACTTGCATGTTTAGTACTTCTTGTTTAAAATCATTTTTAACACAACTGCTCATTTTTTCATAATTTTGGTGTAATGAATGCAGAGGTTTTTTAAATTGCGCATAAGTTAACATGTTCAGTTTTTCTTTGATTCTTGGAACAAATGAGAAACAATCTTCACCGGTGAATTTGTATTCAACGACGCAAAATTTCTCAACACAAAATTAGAGGTCAGTTGGTTTTTTTTGTTAATTTTTTAATTACTTGGAGGACTGAATTGTTGAGAAATTGTTGTGAACGAAAATTTAATTGTTATAACTATAGATACTTTTTTAATTCCCTTTACCTTGTGTACATTAATGCACATGAATTACAATGAATTTGAAAAGAAGAGATGTGCTAAAGGTTGAAAGGCTTAACTCCAGCAGAAGCCATTGTTTTGTCAAGGCAAGATTTAATTGCTTGCCTACTGACAATTTCCTGGCTGAGGTTGTTCCTTGGGGCAGCCTTGCTTGGGCTATGATCTGCAGCCTGTGGGTTCTTGCTTTCTTTTCTGACCTGGCTCACATTTCATAGAGTGCTAAAATTCCAACTCATGGACCAGTTCCAGCAATATTTTTCATGATTCTAGACATTTGAGGTGCAAAACCACTTGGAAGCAAACTGCAGTCAGCAAATTCAGTACTCCAAGAGAGGAGTGAAAAAGAGAGAAAGCAGACAAAGAAATAATCGTATAATCGCATGGACTTTTTGGCAGTTCAATGCAGCTAAGGCAGTAAAAAAAAAGCAACTGACCTTAGTACCAAGCAAATAGCAAATTTGGTATTTTTATAAATGGAAGAAAAAAAAAGAAGAAAATAATGGACTTTTGTTGTTCTGCTACAACAAGTTGCAAAATTGTTGAGACAATTTCACGAAAAAACACCTTTTCTGGCTTCCAGTACCCACCGTATCTACAATTTAAACCTTTCCCACTTCCCCTCCCCTCTCCCCATTTCAATGTTCACTGTTTAAGTTTACAACATTTTTTTGTCTTGCTAGCAACACTGATAAGGAGGAGGGGGGGGAGGTCCTGCCATGTGAGAGATAATAGGTAAATTAATAGCGCTCCCAGAAGGTGAAGTGTCTCCACTATTTTTGCAACTTGTTATCTGAAAAGCAAAAACTCAAGAAACAATCATTAGACATCGCATAAGCTCTGAAAGGTTTGAGAAGTTTGCACGCGAAGAGCAAAGCGCATTGTACCAAACACGAAACGATATTAATTATTGACATACGGTGGCATCGATTTTCAAGTGTTTGGACCTATCATCGCTAACAGAAGACTCCGTACCAAATACTAAAGCGAGCAAAGTATTTTGCACTGCAGATCTGATGCTCCGAAAGTTACACGACTCGTGTTATGTAACGCAATACCATTTATTGTGTTCCTTGGTGACGTCAACGGGGATGGTGCCGTTACAATTGAAAATCGTATCTTCCAGGATACAGAACAATTCAACTAGTACTTTCTTTTCTACTCAATCCAATACATTACCAGATGATTCGTAATAAAGTTCACACAGTTAGAAATCCTGTACATATCCTCTAATCCATTTACCAACGGTCTACCATCCAAGCACGGTTTACCATCGCAACAGCAGGAAATATGATATATTATTTTCTCAGTGAAAAGTTGTGGTAGACCGTGTAGACCGTTTCATATAATTCACATAATATGTAGCCGGTACAAATTTTTTCACTTTTGTATCTCATTGTAAAACAAATCTGGCAAAGGATTTAGCACAATCGGGTGGTTTCTTTTGATCATTGAGCTCAGTCGGTCATTCCAGAGAACATGGAATTAGCCTGTACCGGACACGTCACTTAGAAGACTTGCTACTCAGCCTTAGCAATCCCGTCTCTAGAAGCAGACTAACCTGAAAGCAATAAGTAATGTTGCAAATGGATCTCTGTGAAAATGTAGCTTTATATAACAATGTTTGCTGAGAATTGATTTTTTCGGAAAGTGGATGTTCCCTTTAAATGGCACGCGATCGCAGTTAAACAACAGCTAATTTCGTTCATGTTGCGCTTGTTCTAGATGTCATGTGTCGACCGAAATATACTTTTTTGAGGCAAATTATTTCAAAATCGGTTCCAGGATATTCCTAGCGTACTGTAAAAAGCGAAAGGGTGGAAATCACACCTTTTCATCTACCACATTATGTGTATTTTCGACTTGACTCACAGAAAGCACTGAAATGGTTTCAAATTACGTCATACCGAGACCCCGCCAAAATCCAGTATATCGCTGGCCATTTTCCATTCACAGCAGATAGCAAAGAATAAAACCATTTATTTTGGAAACACCGTATTAAACGCAAAAGATATACGCCTTCTTGTTCCAATAAACTAAGTGACCGTATGACAATACAGTGACAACCAACTCAGACAACAAGTTGCAAAATTGTTGAGACACTTTCACGAAAAAACACCTTTTCTGGCTTCCAGTACCCATCGTATCTAGAATTTAAACCTTTCCCACTTCCCCTCCCCTCTCTCCATTTCAATGTTGACTGTTTAAGTTTCCAACATTTTTTTGTCTTGCTAGCAACACTGATAAGGAGGGTGGGGGGGGGGGGGGGCTGCCATGTGAGAGATAATAGGTAAATTAATAGCGCTCCAAGAAGCTGAAGTGTCTCCACTATTTTTGCAACTTGTCGTAGCTTCAAATTTAAGAAATTAGATACTCCTAGAAGTATTATAATTAAGAAAATGAGATTTGCTACAAGGGTATATATTTCTAAAGGTATAAATATTTTAATTAAAAGCTTTTTTGAGATCCAACTTTATCAATGAAGTAAAAGCAATGTTAAGCGTTATCCCTCACTCTAGTTTGCCCCTGCTGTTGGGGATTTGCATGGACATAGACCCTAGTTTAATAACCCAATTTATTGGTTTTAAGGAGGAAAGTGTAAGTTAAGACAACTTTGCCATGAAACTTGAATCAGCAAAATGGTCTAAATCATGTTTTCCAGATCATTTGTTTCTGACAGTGATGAAAAGTCTGCGTGCAATTCACCTTTCCGGTTTTATTCATAATTATTTAAAATCCTGGTAATATTATGTTGCAAGTAAGAGGACTGCATTATAATGCTGTTGTTATTGACTTTGAAAAAGCATGCCCATTTCACAAAGGAATATCTTACGAATGAGGAAGTTAAGTGGAAATGCAAAAACACTTTAAAAGGTATCCTCATGTTTCACCTGAACTGGTGTTTGGTGATTCACCACAAAATGTTCTCACCGATATTTAATCACTTGGTTATACAAAAAAGGAAGTTTTAACTACAATTTTTGGTGACAGTGTACACCACCGTAAAAACATTTCTTCAAGCTGTATGAGCAGACTCTCTGGCAATATACCAGGTCCCAGTTGTTGAAACAATGGATAGTGCTATCTGCTGAGTAAATTGTTATCTAGTGGATAAGTCATAGTGAAACCAATTGTGCTATCCAATGGTTAGGATAGGATTATTATACATGTCCTTGTATATCTATGGGGTACACAAAGAAGTGATAATTATGCCTATAATATATATGGTATTTTTTTTTTTAATAGTATCAATAAGTAACATTGAGGTATATAATCACAGTATATCATTGTTCGTTGTTGCAGAATGATTCATATGTGGGTGCAGAAAGTGAGATAGCTGCAACAACAGCACCCCATCTCATTTCAACGGGGGCAACAGTTGGTGAAATGCAGTCACTGGTGTTGGCAGCTGAAGAAATGGTAGTCTGCCCAAAGGGCCTGGATGGTCATAGCAAAAATATTTCTTTATTTCTTGAGTACATTTTAATACCAGAGTTAAAAAGGAGCAATCATTCATTGCCAATAAGTGTTGAACATGTGATATGCAAATTGAACAGAATGACATAGAAACAGCTCCACTTTTCTGCTTGCTCCATCTTCAGTGTTTAAGCCTTTTAAGTCTGTGATAGCCCAAAATAGGCCATTTCCGAGTTGCTGTTTGTCACTGTTTCGAAGTGAGTCTTGGTGCTCAACTATTGCAAGGGAAATGAGTTTGATTTGCATAGGAATACGCAACTCATTTCCATTTGAATGGTTGTGCACCAGGACTTGCTTTGAAAGCGAGACATGAAGCAACTCGGAAATGGGCTATTGAAGATGATGCTAAAAATGTACACAGGTTGAGATTTAGTTAGGAACTTCGAATTTTATCAGGTTTACAGTGAACAAATGTAAATATTTTGCATGTATCACTGCTTTGACAGCAATTTGAAGTTGGTCAGGTTGTAAATTATATCTAAGTATTAATGATAAAAGTAATAGTTGATTTATTACCTTTTATGTAAGATATTTTATGTTAATTATTTGCAGAATGATAAATGAATGTCCAAAATTCCACTCTGAACTGCATTCTTACTAATAATACTAAAAGAACTTCCAGAGAAGGTCAAAGTGCACAACAACAAAGACAATTCAAGAAGATCGGAACATCGAGGTTTCGTTTTCAATCTCCACAAACCATGACATATAATTTCTGTTAGTCTCACATATTTAAATAGGACTTAAATGCATTTCCAAGGTTAATAGAGTTTCAAATAAAATTTTATGTCATTACAATGGGCTCTAACTTTTTTTCTATCTTTTTCATTTTGAACGGTAATGTTAATTATTATTTAGAGGTTACAATCACGGTGCAGAGTTAAAGAAGGCAATGAAAGCTGAAAACAGGTTGTCTTGGATCAATCTTGGGTACAATTCAGATAGGTTAGATTAATTAATTTTAAATGCTTAAAGCTACTGATTGTTTGGGGGTTACAACAACCTTTTTTGAACAACCCACTTTTTATAGTCA
Organism: Montipora foliosa; assembly: GCF_036669935.1. Lineage (NCBI taxonomy): Eukaryota > Metazoa > Cnidaria > Anthozoa > Scleractinia > Acroporidae > Montipora > Montipora foliosa. The sequence continues at coordinate 45,216,579 of NC_090879.1, forward strand.
AAATAACGGAAAGTAACTAAAAAAATGGGTTGTCTCAGATGCATCCTTGGTACTTTTTACATGAGTTAGATGGACTGATTTGCAAAGTTAAAACAATGAATGTAGGGTTATTTCAACTGGGTCAAAAATCGTATCAACTAATTATAAATTGGTTAATTCAACTGTTGATAATTGTCAAAAAAACATCTACACGGGAGTATAACCTACCCCATAGTTAATGCAACTGACAAGAATCAGTTGTTTTGAACCGGGAAAAATTGGTTACTTTTAACCAATTTAAACTGGTCGTATTAACAGGGGCACCCAACGCGAATATAGTTCAAAACCACCTTAAACATAGCACTGTTAAACGTATTTTAGTATTTAAACGGTAGATATAGGCATAATTTTATCCCCTAAAAACTTTTCATCTGTTCGGATTCCCTAGCTGAAAGTGTAATGATCCGAAAATTATAGGGATCAAAATTTACATTTTCGAATATTTCAGCCAGAAAAAAGGCTCCCGAAAATTCTAGGTGACCTTTTTAGGGTAAAAATCCGTTAAAAATGGGCAATTATGCCATGTTTTAGATGTTCGAAAATCCTACGACAGGCGGGAAAACAAGGAATTTTACAACAAATGTTCCGAAAATTCTTGATCACAAATCGTTTTCCGTTACATGACTAATGTAACGCTGTAGTTACTTACTTTTGGACATTCAGAGAACCTCATATCACAGTTCATCGGAATCAGAAAGTATTCCAAGTATTACGTGATCTAATATTATGAAGTATTGCAATCACGTAACTTAGGATAACATATACATTTATTCAAACCTAATAGCGGAGCTCCCGTTTGTAACCCCAGAAAGCAATATAGTGTATATGGAAAAATTATGCTTCTACATAAAGAACAAAAGTAATGATTATTATTGTCAGTAGTGTATATAGTTTACAGTGATCAAACACCTCTGAGCTGACAGCAGTAAACAAATTAACAAACCTTGCAAACAATAGGATGCAAACGATTCACATAAGCAGCCGGCATTGTGACATCGCCGTCACCATCTGTTTGCGATGGTTTTTACGCACATCCTACATTGTGCTTGTTTTTAAAGCTTTTGGGTTAGTCCGCTTTCACTTTTTCTCTGCTTCTTCTGCTGTGTTTGATGAGATCGATGTGCGCGTCCTTTTTCTATTTAGCATCAGGGTCGATCCTCTCCGAAAACAGGCGTCAAAAATCCGAAGAATATTAGTCACAATGAAGCTGGAGGAACGCTAGAACTTGAGAGAGAACGACAGCTATGACCAGAAAAAGTGGCGTCCTCTGATTGGCCAATTATGGGGAAAGGTGTTGGGACGGAGTTTGTTCGTCTGATACAAAATTCTTTTCTTGAGGCCCTGTTTTCCTAAACGTTAACTTTTGCCTTGAAAATAACAATGAAAAGATTACCAATCAAAGGCGCTTTGCATGATTGCAATTAAATTTTGACAGTAGCTAGATTAACAAATTTCCAACTTCTTAGTTCTGGGGAATTTTACAATTCGAAATATTTTTTCCATGAGGGTCTTTTCCGCGTTTTTAGTTAGCGCTTTCGATAGTGCTCTGACAAGAAAAGAAAATCATTTTCTTCAATAACAAATGACATATTCCAGTAGTTACATTTATGCATTAGGATATCTGCGCCGAAATCGTAAAGCACTACATCCGTTTCACTGAACGGTACTAGACAAGGGCACCCAATGAGAAAACTAGCGAAAAGCCTTTGAAGGATATTTCTAGGTTCCTTGTAATGTATAAAGTCTGTCTAAAGAGGTGTTTTTTATCACCTAGAATAATTTGATCTGTTCAGATATCTTAGCTAACAATTGGAGTGTCCCAAAATTTTAGGAAATGATATCTTCATTTCAGAAATTGCAAGTTTACCTTGTAAGAACTTCCCGGCAAACCATTTGCTCATCCGAATCTGCTGGTGACCGTTGTAAGTGCCAAAAGTTGCAAAAATATCCTTCCGAAAACGCAAGACACTACTTTTCCCTTGTTGCGAATCTTTTAGGTGATGTTTTAGTAAATAAATCTATAGCTGTTTGGCAGCGTTCGTAGAACCAAAATTCTTAGAACAGTTTGACCCTCCCGAACACATATTTCACCAAAGATTATTGTTGGGTACCCCTTGGTAGAGACCCCTGAAGGTACACGATAACCTTAAGAATGTATCTTGATTTTGTGTCAATTAATTACGCGAATTTACGAAAAATAATTTGAATTTCTAATTTTGAAAAAATGAAATATGT
>NC_090879.1:45223852-45243852 GCF_036669935.1 Montipora foliosa
CGGCATTCGGTGACGTTACGTGGCAATACCTGCCAACCTCGGTGTTAACCCGCTTGGCAGATAAAACGCACTTCTTTTAAGCAGAGAATTCGAATAACTTCTAGGTTAGGCACTGATCTCTAGTGATTAGGTAGAGCGCCGGCACGAAATGATTATATTTCATAAATTGTTCTGGTGACACCATATTTAAACTTAGTAAAACTTTAGAAAGATCGTTTGGTAATTTATATACAGGAGACTAAGTGGTTCACCTTATTTTGGAGTATCCATTCTGTTCACAGCCATAAAAAAATTGGGATTTTGACAAGGCAATACTGCATTCTATCGGCGGCTGATTAAAAGAAAATATATAATTGTATTGGGCGGAATCGCTCTGCGGCATTGGCCGAGATTATATTATTTTATATAGTAGAAGTTGCAAATGGCAAGTGAAATGCTGCGAGCAGTAGATACTGGGCAAACAGAGAAGTAATGGTTTTGGGTACGATTCTCAACAGGATCTAGGAGACTAGTGCTCTGCTTCCAAACGCTGCAAACTCTTCATTCCAGCTTCTGGGCGTTGGCAAAAAAGATGAAGACAGCAACTACAGTTTGTTGCCCATTTTTATATCCAGATCGTCGTTGTAGATGTGACGTTAAAGTTAGCCGTTATGGCGATCGAAGATGTCAAGTCACATGAACACGATCTATTGGAGAAATATATCTTCGATTTTACGTTATTGTAAATGCTGGCGTTCGTACACACCTTTGGCTTATTTTCATGGATCATATTTAACGGTGAATAATAACCGAGACAAAACGGCTTGCGGCCATTTTGAAAAAAACCGTTTAGGTGATTACCGTGTGTAATCCTCTCAAGAACAACCACTCAACGCAGAGAGTTTTCAATAATCAGCTATGTAATTATTGCTGCCGCAGTGAGTGAGACTGAAGCCAACGAACGGGGTAACTCTCTAACCGGGAGAAGAACACATTTTTTTTCAAAGCGCAAGGGATTGTGGTCAAAGGTGCAAGGAATTATGGCTATGCGCGAATCTTCCATTTCGCTTCTCGTTTCCCCAAACTACAGATAGTTTACAATGTCACGCAACAAAAAAATTAATTCGAAATCTTTCAATGAAAAGGTCAAGAACTTGGAATGTTGTAGGAAACAAATCTTTAAACCACCTCTCCAATTCTCAGGTCTGTGCAGTTCATCGTTTCTGAGTTCTTTGTAGAGTTTTGTATGAAGAGGCCATGTGATCCACTAATATGGCTTCCGGTAATCAAGGAAAACTGGAGTTCACTTTGTGATGAAAGCGCTTATTTCTCGCTCATGAAATAAAACATATGTGTATGAATACACCTCCTTATGTACTTGAAAGGCTCAAACTGCTGAGATTCATAAAAATAGACATTTTTTTCAACCAAATACAAGGAGCATTGTATCGTGGTGTCACGCGAGGTGACGTTTGGGAAATTCGAAATGTTTTATTTTAAACCTTATTTACACTAGCAAGGAGTTCCTTGAGAAGTCCACTTATAAAGGAAAACTTGCCGACTGTATACACTGCCAAGTTTTCCTTGAAACATCTTTCCTTGAAAACTTTTCCTTGGTAGTGTAAATGAAAAATATGACAAGTTTTCATTGACAAGTGCACTTGACAAGTAATTTACACTATCTAATATCGTCCTTGACACGTTTTTTCCTTGACGAGTGTCCTTGTTCAAAAACTAGCATGCCAGTATTTGAACAACGACACTTGCCAAGGAAAAAAATGTCATAGTTTTTTATTTACACTGCCAAGGAAAAATTGCCAAGGAAAAGTTGTCAAGGAAAACTTGCTATTGTAAATGAGGCATTAGAAACGAAGGACCTCACGGAACTGGAAACTTAAAAAACGATTTATTTCTAGGTCATCTTCCACTTTCTTTAGAAAAGAAATTCAGAAGATCTTGCGATTTTTATCTTAGAATTTAATGACCTCACTGTAAAAAACCACTTATTGTTTTCTCTCTACTCGGAGGTCCAGCTGGGGGTCTAGTGTGGGGGTCCACGTTTTGTACCGTCCCTGCACAAAACCTATTAAAATCTCCCCACAATTCCACGTGGGAACCGTCGTTAAATTACTGCAAGCATAATTGAACATCTCCCTTAGCAATATTTCTGCCGTTTAGGTAAACTAGTACTAATGGCAGTTATGATGTTAAATATATAATTATTTGCGCTAAAACGGCAACATTCCACCTCTTACATTTTCCTTTATTATTGATTCTATGTCTGTTATCGCTTCTTGTCTCAACCAATTTTGTTTTGGCATATTTCCTTCCTTTGCAGAACTCACGAAAAGTATTCCAAAAGGCTGCAAGAGGAGAAACACAAGAAGATTTGTATCTTTTCTGTGCATTTTCTTCGTCGGAACATACATTGTTTGCACACCGGTGTGCCAGTACCTCAAGAATAACAGAAAGGTAATGCTTTTTTCTAATAAATTATAATACATGAAACAAGAAATATAAGTGAAAGAAACCGACGTTTCGGTGCATCTTGCGCCATTATCAAGGTTATAAAGATAAAATGCGGTTTGTAAAAAGGCTACGTTAAAACGAATTTGCATAAAAGAGTGCCAAGCTAATTACATGAATACTTTAGCACGAAGAGAATCCGACTGTACATTCAATGCTGGTTTAAGATATTGAATACACAGCATTTCATTAACAAGGCAGTCAAATTTGTTCGTGCATTTCTTGATTACACTGATGCGTGCTAAGAAATTGTTCGGAACAGCAGTGTTATGATCTTTGCAATAATGCCTGTAAATAGATGACGCCTTTTGACGGTGTCCCTCAACGCGCGTGTGAAGGTGGCCCTTTGTGTACCCGACATAACCTGCATCGCACAGGTCACACTTGAATAAATAAACAACGCATTGCTGGGTTACGATGTTAGGCTTGGGCTCACGCAAGCTTAGATCTTGTTTAAGCTTGCGGCTAGTAAACACGGGTTGAATGGTCTTCTGCACCTTGCTACTAAGATCTCTAAGTTGTCGTTTGACAGACACTGCAGCATCCTGATCTTTATAGGGGATAACTATCCGGATGGCGTCATCGGTATGCTGTTTAGGTTGGTCCACTGCGACTCTCGAGGTGATAAACCTGTTGATGACGGAATCAATAAGGTGATTCGGATACCTCAGCTTACGGAAAACTTCTCTCAGACGTTCACACTCTTCTGAAAAATGCGCCCAAGATGATGATAGCCGGTGCGCACGATCAAGCATTGTGACGAGCAAGCCATGCTTGTAGCGGCTGTCCACATGGCTATGATAGTGCAGGAGTAGCCCTGTGTTTATCGGTTTGACGTAAACCTTTGTTTCAACACATGGTGCGCGATTTAAAAGCTGTACCCCAAGGAAAGGGAGCATCCCATTTTTCTCTACCTCCATAGTGAAGCTCACGGCGCTATGGGCGTGGTTCAGAGTATCCAAAAATTGTGTAGCCGCTGCCAGATCCGGCATCCTGACTAGAGTGTCGTCTACGTAGCGGCGGTAAAATTCTGGGAGTTTTCCTTGACTTTTTAGGGACCCTTCAATAGAGCACATAAATACATTAGCCAAAAGGGGTCCAAGGGGAGACCCAATAGCTACTCCATCGGTCTGTTCGTATAGGGCCCCGTCGAACTGAAACAGCTGCCCCTTTGTAGCAACGTGCAGAAGATCATCGAGATCAGTTCTGGTCAAGTTTAGATCATACGTGTCGTTGAACCAGTTGTTCTCGAAAGCTTTCCGTGCCAGGATGTCAATTGTTTCGTCTAGTGCTACGGTGCTAAGTGCTACGGGCACTTACAACTACGCCCTTGCTAAATGGCTTGATGCTAAGCTTAAGCCCTTGTCGGTAAACGAACATACCATCACTGATATCTTTGCCTTCACAAATGAAATTCGTGGAGTTAAGATAAACCCGGGAGAAATCTTGGTATCTTATGACGTCTCATCGCTCTTCACAAATGTACCCTTAGACGAAACAATTGACATCCTGGATACTCTGAACCACGCCCATAGCGCCGTGAGCTTCACTATGGAGGTAGAGAAAAATGGGATGCTCCCTTTCCTTGGGGTACAGCTTTTAAATCGCGCACCATGTGTTGAAACAAAGGTTTACGTCAAGCCGACAAACACAGGGCTACTCCTGCACTATCATAGCCATGTGGACAGCCGCTACAAGCATGGCTTGCTCGTCACAATGCTTGATCGTGCGCACCGGCTATCATCATCTTGGGCGCATTTTTCAGAAGAGTGTGAACGTCTGAGAGAAGTTTTCCGTAAGCTGAGGTATCCGAATCACCTTATTGATTCCGTCATCAACAGGTTTATCACCTCGAGAGTCGCAGTGGACCAACCTAAACAGCATACCGATGACACCATCCGGATAGTTATCCCCTATAAAGATCAGGATGCTGCAGTGTCTGTCAAACGACAACTTAGAGATCTTAGTAGTAAGGTGCAGAAGACCATTCAACCCGTGTTTACTAGCCGCAAGCTTAAACAAGATCTAAGCTTGCGTGAGCCCAAGCCTAACATCGTAACCCAGCAATGCGTTGTTTATTTATTCAAGTGTGACCTGTGCGATGCAGGTTATGTCGGGTACACAAAGGGCCACCTTCACACGCGCGTTGAGGGACACCGTCAAAAGGCGTCATCTATTTACAGGCATTATTGCAAAGATCATAACACTGCTGTTCCGAACAATTTCTTAGCACGCTTCAATGTAATCAAGAAATGCACGAACAAATTTGACTGCCTTGTTAATGAAATGCTGTGTATTCAATATCTTAAACCAGCATTGAATGTACAGTCGGATTCTCTTCGTGCTAAAGTATTCATGTAATTAGCTTGGCACTCTTTTATGCAAATTCGTTTTAACGTAGCCTTTTTACAAACCGCATTTTATCTTTATAACCTTGATAATGGCGCAAGATGCACCGAAACGTCGGTTTCTGTCACTTATATTTCTTGTTTCATGTATTTCTAAATCGTTTCTTATAAATTATAATACGAGAAGGTTATTGGGCGCGTGGTGCGCCGAAGGAGATTCCACAGCGTGGCACATTTGAGTCACAAAAACAGTGTTCACCAACCGTTTCTTTAAGGTGTCTTTTCACTTGACTGCAAAATTTTGAACACCCTTTAGTGCTGTGTTAAATGTCGTCTCGTCGAAATAAGCAAACTACTGCTTGACAAAACTCGCTTCAAATACCGTCCTTAGTCTCTATCTACGAATTCCAAATCGTTTGCAAGAACGAGTTTCTAAATTCACTTCGCATACTTCAGACAATTAGTTGCTGATAAATTATAGTTCTTAAAACCTCCTTACGACCCGAGAAGAGAGGGTTCTGCGGATGCGATGGGCTTGTAATTGAACACTTGGACACTGTCTAATTGTATATAAAATCAAGAGGTAGTTAATCCTGCGTTGGCAGTTGGGCTTAGCTCCAGAATATCTATTAAAGATGCAAGCCTACGTTGCAGGAAACAAGTAAAACCAAGGAGCATAAACCAAATGATGTAACTACGGGATTAAAGGTTTGGTTCTTTGGCCTCATCCAAGAAAGAAGCACGGCCTTACGTCTTTCAAATTTACATGGGAAGAGAGAGACAAAAGAACAAACCAACTCAATCCTCACAGGACGCCGAACCCAGGAATTCAACCCGGGAGACTTTGTTGAAACATTAGTACAGTACAGCTGCCTGTGTTAATACGCACAGTTTTTATATGCTTTTTCTCTTTCCCACAGGAACCCACAACGTGGTCGGAATGCGAGCGGATCATTAGCAAAAATTCTTGGTGTTTCTTTTCCAAAATCGGAAATTGGTTTTGCGCCGGTAAAAAACCAACAGAAACAGAAGTGTATTCCCGTTATGAAGAAAAAGGGTGCAATGATGTAAAAGAGGAATTTTTCCCTCATCCCTCTCCCACGCAAGAAGAAAGAGACTTCCCCATTGCTTATGCAATGGTTGTATTCACAAACGCAGATCTTGTAGAGAAGGTTTTACAATCCATCTATATGCCTCAGAATGTTTACTGCATACACGTGGATGTCAAATCATCTGAAGCATTTCGAAAAGCAATACGAGCCATGACTGCTTGCCTTGACAACGTTTTTCTGACTGATAAAACTGTCGACGTGATATGGCCTCATGTTAGCATTCTTCACGCGCAAATTAACTGTCTAGGGGATTTAATGAAGAGCTCAGTAAAATGGAAATATTTTATGCATGTTACTGGGCAAGAGTTCCCCCTTTACAATAATGCCGAAATTGTGCGAGCGCTCGCCAATCTGAATGGCTCCAACAACATCGAGAGTTATGCTGTTCCAATCAATAATTGGCATCGATATATGTATTCCCACAGAGCTGACAAGGTGGAAGGAGGCCAGTTTTATGCGAGATACTCATGGCGAAGGACGAACGTTACGAAGCGTCCTCCACCATGGGGAATTCGCATCAAGAAAGGGTCCAATTTTGTAGCACTCACACGAGAAGCAGCGAGTTATATTCTTTATGATAAAGTAGCGATTGATTTTTTGTCCTGGCTCAATGACACTTCCTCGCCTGACGAGGCATTCTACTCATCCCTTCACCAACACCCGGGATTCCCAGGTGGTATCTATGGTAGCCAACCGGAGTGGATAATGCGCGCTGTGAGTTGGGAATATACAGGTGATGTTTGCTTTGGGCAATGGATCCGGGAAGTGTGCTGGCTCACGACAAGAGACCTAAACTGGGTACTGGGTGCAAATTTTCGCAAGAAAATCTTCGTCACCAAGATACCATTTGACCACAGGGATGATATTGTTAAATGTTTGGCTTTAGCACGCTCGATAAGAAGGTATGGGCAGGTACTACTTTAATTAGCTAGTTCGTCTTAAGGACGTTCGCTCGAGAATTTTCTAACATTGATTTTTTTCTGCAAATTGTACCATTGAAAGATGATGAGTTAGTGATGTCAGATATGTAAAAAAAAAAATGGCGGGTCACCGACTTCGTTTGGGAGAGAACTTGCCCGGAAGAACACCCTAAATCTGAAAAAAAAAATCCGGCTTCTTTAGCGAGTAAGGCCACACTGTCTGTGAGGTCAAAAATATTGTAATTACATCTTTGAAGTGAAATGTTCTATACCAAACATTGTTTAAGTGGACCCATCACGTGAATTTAGTTAACTGTTGAGGTTCCTTAAAGAACGAGTTCGCATTTAGCGACTATAGTTTCATGCGCCTCGCAGCCGCAAGATTGCAGGATTCCATATCCCTAGGACAGAAATCTTGAAATTTGTTTAACTTCCCACATTGACTTTTAGTTTATTTTTGGACAATGTGGAGATAATTGTAAATAAAATATGTCTCTGAAAAGAAAAGTAGGGGTCCCCGAACATCCAAGATCGTTAAATCCAAGCAAATTTATAGCAATGGCCATCTGCCCCATCATTGTTCATTTTAGTACTTAGAGCGCAAACTCGATGCATGACATAGCATGTGAATTTGCGTGCGCTGTAAGGATGCGCAGTAGCAATGGGCGCGAACGTCCTTAAGCAAATTTTGGGTTACGTTCGGTCACCACTGCCTCCAGTACGTTTGGTTAAATCGGTATTAAGCTACAGTCTGTGACAAAATTCGTTGGAACAGTACACGACTATACAGATCTGAAGCTTTCGCAGCTCACTCTCCTCTCACAATGTTGTTTTAACGCGAGTTTCTGAGCCCAATTGCCAAAACAACATTGTGGGAGGGCAAGAAATTGTAAAGTGTTTCAACAATTTTGTCCGAGACTGTATTTTTGAGGAATTTCAGTTATGAAAAGAATTGGCGGGAAATATGCTACATTTTAGGAGAAGGAAACCCTTGATTTATAGCGCACAATTGAACCACGACGATAAAACAGTCAGAAAGAGCAGTGAATACAGAAGGTGAATCGATTGTTTTGGACACTATAGTAGAGAAAATAGCCATTTTTGAGGCAAATGTGCATGGTGACGTTGTCAATGCACTGAGAAAAAGGATCCTGCTAAATTTAATTAATACAGTGGTGACTCGTGCACACTAACACAATGTCGTTGTTTTCTTCTCTTGTTGGTTTTGTCTAGCGAAATTCGACTTGAAAAATTGTTAGGCGATATCAAATTAGCCTACAATGGAGTTGTTATGAAAAAACAGTCAGTAGAAACCGTCTAATACAGTAAGGTTTTCAAACTGCGTGTCACCATTTTGGTACAAAGTTGCTCACGCAATGAACTAAAGTAAACAAGCTTTTACATCACGTGTCATAAGTTTGTATCCTTGTGCAAAATTAGTGTTTTTCATAACTATAACTTGTGTTTCCTGTATTTCCATGTCTCTCACCGACAGAAATTGTCGAAGAGTTATAAAATAAAAACTGTACGAACATAAAAAGTATTCTTTTAAATTTCCCGGGTCTTACGAAGTTTTACTCGCGTAACATTGGGCCGGGTAATACATATATGTGCAAACTAATTTTAAGCCCTAACAATATTTGACAGTTGGCGATACATCGTCATTTTATGTAAAATACCGCATCAGTTAGTATTTTATACGACCTCATTGTAGGCAGTAATATCCTTTAGAAGTTGGAAAGGACAGCAATTGTAGAAACCCCGCCTCCCTTGCCTTCTATAACATAACTTCCATGGGCGTCCTCTGTTAAACAATGGCGGGATAGGTTTTCTCTTAACTGTTAAACCTTTGTATGTGCTTTTCTTTCCAGGAAAATCGTCACTGATTAATCTCCAATCGCTTTTGGGAAAAATGTAGCGCGTTTTAGCTACTTTACGAAGAGAAAACCTTTGAATGCGAGATAAAACAAATACGCTCGTGCCCTTGTCACGCTATCAATGGCAGCAAGAAAAACCATATTTCAGATCATGACTCTTTTCTTAGCTAAATCTAAACAATTTCGCTTATTTTATCATTGTGGATATATAACAAAAGAAATTCGAACACTGTACATCAAACTCAGTTACGAATAAAAACGTTAAACAGCACTATCGTACCGGTTATAAAGGCGACTGTAAAGTTGTGTCACTTATGACCCTGTCAGCACGTCCTATAAATAGTTTAAATTCCTCACAAATACAGTCTGTGACAAAATTCGTTGGAACAGTACACGACTATACAGATCTGAAGCTTTCGCAGCTCACTCTCCCCTCACAATGTTGTTTTAACGCGAGTTTCTGAGCCCAATTGCCAAAACAACATTGTGGGAGGGCAAGAAATTGTAAAGTGTTTCAACAATTTTGTCCGAGACTGTAGGTCACAAAATCTCGTTTTTTTGGACGTATGATCGTGGTCGACACGCTTACTTGGCTACTACATACGCTAGAACTAAAGAAAAACTTTGCAAAAAAAAATAGACGCGCTCAAGATTTTTACCCAAAGCTGTCCTTTTTTAAATTCTATTTTAGAGTAATCTTACCTTCTATCAAGTATGGTATTATTTTACGGGGTTCGTGTAAAAATTCAGATCTTCTGTACTCAATTGAGAAAGTTCACTGTATAGCAGCAAAAATTGTCTACAACTTATCCAAATATACGGCATCTAGTGAAGCTCTCATCGTTGCGGAATGGGAAACGATCAGTTTAGATTACAAATTTCAAATATTTAAACTATTTTATAGAGCAAGCATAGTCTCAATACCTGAATGTCTAATTAATAGCATCTTCATAGAACCGGAATGTAGCTATTCAGTAAGAGACCCCGAAGCAATCACGATACCTACAGATTCAATGCTAGATTGTTAAAAGACTCACTGGTATATCGAGGCTCAGTGGTATGGAACCTTGATGAGGTAAAGTCACTGCTTACGAGCCAGAAGGCCCATCAGGCCGGCGCTTATCTCCGGTTTCAGTAGCATTAAGCGACTAGGAGTATTTATACTCCCCCCTGGATGGGATGCTAGTCCATGGCAGGGTTACCCCCAGCATTACGCCGGTACCCAATTATACACCTGGGTGGAGAGAGGCACCGTGAGAGTAAAGTGTCTTGCCCAAGAACACAACGCAATGTCCCCGGCCAGGCCCCGAACCCGGACTTTGATAAACATCATGTAAAAAAATGTAGGTAGTATTGACCTCAAGAGACTTCTTAGATTACTCAGGAGAAATGATCACTGCAGGAGCCTTGCTTTCACTGGTTTATCGTGTTCAACAGTTAGGAAGAAATTAACTGATAACACGTATTTTTAAGTAGAGAAGTAACAAAAAAAAATTAATGTTAGTATTAGTTTCTTACTTAGTTTGCATTTTAAAAATTGGGATCTATTAGAATGTTTTTAGAAATGTGTTTTAGTTATACTTAATAGTCTTTAATTGGACAAGTAATTATTTTGTTAAGTAAACGACCCCACAAGCTTTTTAGCTTTAATTCTTATTGCGTATAAATAAAGATTCTGTTCTGTTCTATTCTAACACTGAAACCTAGACTTGTTCTTTGTCCAATCATAAACGACGAACACGTTTAAGTGAACCAATAAGAAAGAGTAAAAAGCACTGAAAAGCTGCAGCTGTAGTGAAGAGCGCGAGAAAAGGCCAGGAATTAATCACAATTGCTATTAAGTTTGATTCCTGTTGGACACGTGCTGCTAACATTAAAGGCTTCCGACCAATGATCCTCCTATCAATTAATCGGCTGCTCTACCACATGAGCTATTAGACTTCCGGTGTTGTGAGATTTTGATATAACGTTTGAGCAGCATGATCACTTAAGAGCAAGTCAACGCTTTTCTTTACCAATGCTTCCTTGCAAATAGTTCAAGGAAACCCCTGTTGAATTAAAACAAAATGCCTTGAAACTACTGACATTGCTATTTCTTCAGATCAGTGACTTGCAAAAATTTGAAGCTCGTTGTTCTCCGATTGGAGTAAAAAGAAAAGTTAATTTGGATTCTCGCGTTTTTCTATCACACCTCCTCCATTTTTGCTTCTCTTGGCACAGCTTTCAGGGTCGGCGGAGCCTGGGGGGCTGAAGGGGCTTACCCCCCCCCCCCCCCCCTCTCTCTATTTTAAGCAAATAACAAAAATAAGAAGTAAAACATCTGTCATTTCACAGTTGATCCACGTTTATTTTTTTGATGTCGAGAATGCTGAAAGTAGCATTTCCGAGCTTCAAGATTTTAAAATTTTCTGGCGACGAATTTCCCCAGAACCCCCAACAAGTCAGCATCTCCGGCGCTTGCTTGTTAGCCACCCCCCTCCCTTCCCCCTTTAATTCAAGATACTCTCCGCCGTCCCTGGCTTGCATCCGAGTTGATGGGATATTGGAGGCGGAGAACAAATCGTGGGATGTTACAGAGGAAAAAGTAAAAGAAGTCCTCAAAGATAAACTTAGTTTGGAATTCGAGCCGTGTATTGAACGTACCCATCGTGTTGGTAAGATTGTTACTGGTACTAGGAGACGTCCTCGTACAATTGTTTGCCGGCTTCGAGACTGGAAGCAGAAGGAACTGATCATCAAAAGTTCGAGGAGAATTAAACCCGCTGGGATCTACATGAAGGAAGATCTTGCTCAGGAAACCCTTGAGAAGAGAGATGAACAGCGACAACAATTGGAGGAAGCCAAAAGAAAAGGGAAAATTGCGTACTTTGTCTTGTACAAATTAATTGTGAAAGATAAACCCTCTTACTTCAGATAAGTTTATTTACTGTTTTTTTTTTGTTAATTTGCAAACGTAGCATGTTTGAAATTACATTAACGAATATACTCCCGTTTAATCACCTCGATAATTCTAGCTCTTCACTTGCTGTTTATGAACTTCAGAACGGTCCTGTTCACTTCAACTCCGAGAAGTTTTCTAGTCTTTATTACAATCCTATTCTCACGAACTTAAACGCTTCTCTGACTCAGTCTGACAGTCTTGACCCTGACATTCATTTCAATGCAAGAGAGACACCTTGCGATTACTTTATAGAAAATCAATTTAACGAAATGCTTAAACGTGAACAATATTCAGATGCCGATTTTTCTCTACTTCATTTAAATATTCATAGGCTCCAGCGTAATATAAATAACCTGACTAATTTATTATCATCTTTAGAGGTAAAATTTTTCTATCGTCGGTATTTCTGAGACCTGGCTGAGCGATTCTTTTCACTCGGTTGATATTGATGGCTAGAGGTTTGTCCACAAATATAGGCAAAGTAGACCTGGTGGCGGTGTAGGACTATATGTTTCTAATGATATTGAGTTTAAAGAGTGAGAAGATTTTTGTTTCACTGATGTTGACATCGCTGAATCATTGTTTATTGAGGTGTTAAGACCAGGGGTTAAAAACATAATTGTTGGAATTGTTTACCGACCACCCAACCAAAGTGTTGACGAATTCTTGACCAAAATCAATGAATCGTTAGGCAAAATCTCTAGGGAAAATAAGATATGTTTTTTATTGGGCGATTTCAACATTAATTTAATGAACTACCAACACCATCATTCTACGAGCCAATTTCTTGATGAAATGTATTCTAATATGTTACTCTCTCTGATTACACGTCCCACACGTATCACCGCTCACACGGCTACTTTAATAGCTAGTATTTTTGTAAACAATCTCTTTGTTCGTTCGAGAAGTGGTTTATTGTTTACTGATATCTCAGATCACCTTCCTGTTTTTTCTATTCATTCGGACAACACTCTAGGACATCATTCTGGACAAGATCCCATTTTTGTCCGAGATAAGAACCCAGTTAATCTGTCTGTGGTCTTCACTCGCAGGTTATAATGATCCACATACTGCATACACCAGTTTTCTTTAAAAAAAATACCGAAATATACAATGACTGTTTTCCTGTTAGGAAATTGATTCCGGAGAAGAGATCTATTAAAAAACCGTGTTAACTAAAGCTCTTCTCAAGTCGATTAAAAGGAAATATAAACTTTATAAACAATTCCTTCATAAACCGACACAGAATAACAATTTACTCTATATGTCTTTCAAAAACAAATTAAATCACATTTTGAGATCGGCTAGACGATCATATTATGAGAAGAAATTAGAATATCCAAAATCAAATACCCATGCTACTTGGAAAATTCTTAATGACATCTTGAATCTGAAGAAATAAAAGCCTAAAGTATCCTCAATATTCACATCTGATGGTCAAGAAATATCTGATCCAGTTATCATCGCGAATAAATTTTGTAAATATTTCTCCAGTATTGGTCCTAACCTTGCAAAAGAAATACAATCTCATCCTTTTTCTCATAAAGACTTTCTTTCGGGATCTTTTTCAGAATCTATCTTTTTCAATCCTGCAACAAAAGAAGAAACAGGGGCACCCAACGTCAATTTTCGGAAAATATCTGTTCGGAAGACGATTTGAGATCTAGAATTTTCGGAACATTTGTGGTAAAATTCCTTGCTTGCCTGCCTGTCCTAGGATTTTCGAACATCTAAAACATGGTATAATTGTCCATTTTTATCGGATTTTTACCCTAAAACGGTCACCTAGAATTTTCGGGAGCCTTTTTTCTGGCTGAAATTTTCGAAAAGGTAAGTTTTGGAATTGATCCCTATAATTTTCGGATCACTAGACTTTCAGCTAGGAAATCCGAACAGATGAAAACTTTTTCGGGAATAAAAATATGCCTATATCTACCGTTTAAATACGAGAATACGTTTAACAATGCTATGTCTAAGTGGTTTTGAACTATATTCTCGTTGGGTGCCCCTAAAGAAATCATTGCCATTGCTCAATCATTTGCATCCAACAAAGCTGCGGGTTATGGTAACATTCCAGTGTCCCTCATAAAGAAATCTATCCAATTAATCTCTAAACCTTTGGCTCACATTATTAACTTGTCAATTGCTCATGGTATTGTACCAGATCAAATGAAGATAGCACGGCTAATACCTTTATTCAAAGCTAATGACCAGTCGTTGTTCACTAACTATAGACCTGTTTCAGTTCTGCCTAGTTTTCCAAATTTCTTGAGAATAATTTATAACCGTTTAAGTGATTATTTAACTAATTTAAATGTCCTTTGTGATGAGCAATATGGTTCAGGAAAAATCACTCCCCTACACTTGCTTTGATTGATTTGTATGATAAGATTTCCTCTGCTTTAGATTGTGGTGATATAGCTGTTGGTATTTTCCTTGATCTCTCAAAAGCATTCGATACAGCTTGAACACTATGGTATACGTGGACTGGCCTTAAAATGGGTAAAAGCTATTTTTCTAACAGATTACAATTTCATAAAGTAAAGTACGATCGTCCGGGTGAGTGTAGTCCTGAGAAGGACTGTTTGAGATGACATTGACTGACGTTTCGACAACCTGAGCGGAAGTCATCTTCAGTACTTTACTTTATGATATGACATACTTTATGATATGACTCCTGGGTTCAAACCATTTACAAGATTACAATTTGTAGATTTCAACGGTCATGTTTCTTCTCGCTTTAATATATCCTGTGGGGTTCCTCAGGGCTCTATTCTAGGGCCTTTATTTTTTCTACTTTACATTTATGATATAGTCAATGCATCTACGGCACTACAACCGATTTTATTCGCGGACGATACCAACGTTTTTCTGTCTGGTAAAGATCCTGAATATTTGGTTAATCAGCTGAATATCGAGTTAAATAAGTTGTCATTATGGTTTAGGGTTAATAAGCTTTCACGAATCTTAAAAAGACCAAGTTCATAGTGTTCAAACCAAACCAAAAACGTAGAAGTTATAATTTTCAAATTTTGATAAATGAACAACAAATTGATCAAGTTAAAGAAACAGTTTTGTTGGGTGTAATCATCGGTGAAAACGTAACCTGGAAGTCTGAGATCTCTCATGTAGCTAACAAAGTGTCGAAATCAATTGAAATGATACACAAATCAAGTTTTTATTTATCTTCATACTCTTTACGTGTATTGCACTATTCACTTGTTTATCCTTACTTCTTTTGCTGTAATATAGTTTGGGCGTCCGCCTATAAAACTAACCTTGTTCGATTGGTAAAATTGCAGAAAAGAGTGAAGAGAATCATAGATAAATCTCATTTTAATGCTTAAGAAACTTGGAATCCTAAAATTCCATGATCTTAACCTGTTACAACTTGGTCAATTCATGTTCTCCTATCAAATTCGAACTCTTCCTCCCAAGTTAGCTAGCAAATTCACTCTAAACAGTCAAATTCAA
The DNA here is from genome assembly GCF_036669935.1 of Montipora foliosa. NCBI lineage: Eukaryota > Metazoa > Cnidaria > Anthozoa > Scleractinia > Acroporidae > Montipora > Montipora foliosa. The sequence continues at coordinate 45,239,030 of NC_090879.1, forward strand.
ACATATTATTTGAGAAACCCTCATGCATTTCGTTTGCCTTTCTGTCGGACTAACATTAAACAATTTTCTGTTTTTTATCAGGGACCTAAATTTTACAATTATCTTGACATTGATATAATCAATTCTTCCTCAACAGCTTCCTTCAAGAAAGCACTTAAGTCATTCTTTTTTAACAACTATTTTGAAAATTAAGTATTTTGTTCTTGCTGTGTCAAATTGGTTTCACCCTGTAATTTTACTTTCACAACTGTTTACATATTTCAACACCTAAATTAAATGACTAAGTGTTTGTAATTGTATGTTTCGTTACCAACTTGTAAGTTCAAACTGTTTTTAATTTTCGTTCATTACTTTATATTTCAACACGTTAGATAACTAAATGTTTGTAATAATTGTATTCTCCGTTGCCAAGTTGCATGTCAACGATAGATGCTTTTACTTGGGGAGGCCTAATTTACATAAGCTTAGTAGTTTCTTTTAGGCCTTCTCGCCATGAATGTAATTCAATGATTTTTCTTTCCATCTTCTCTTTTTTGATTGTTCATATTTGTATTTTAATTTCTTCTTTCCGTGGCAAAAAATAAATAAATAAAAAAAACCAAAAATAACGCTTTATAATAATTCTAAAAATATCTCACCTATAATAATTAATAAAAATAAAGATTAAGAGTACAACCTTACTAACTAACTAACTAACTAACTAACTAACTAACTAACTAACTAACTAACTACCAAAAGAAGTGATCAATCGACTAACAGTATTAAATAAATTATTAAATTATCTAGTACTAATAATCTTTTCTAAAAAGAGGGTAATTATAATGAAACTCCAAAACCAGAAGGTTTAATATTTGGCAACACTTGTATTCTTTATGTTTTGCTTTTGCTAAATTTGGCAATGGGACTTGTTTTGTTTTGCTTTTTTTTAACACCGTTTTTTTCAGTTGGACAGCGACCGATTAGCTGAATTAGCATCAGACTACCATACCGGACCAAACATTCAGGGTCTTTCAATAACTGAGGAGAAAGTGCTGCCTTTGCAATAATTCCTATAGCAAATGATTAGACTTTTAAGTCCTTTCGGATAATATTATAAACTGAAAGGCACTGTTTATAACAATTATTCATAAACTCATATTAAAATACAATAAAAAACGTTCTCTGGCTAAACATTTTGAAAAAGAATATAAGCTTTCGGCTGTCGATCTACAGCCTTCCACGGATAAAACGTTGAATGTAAATTAGTGAAATATATACAAAAAAGGCGAGATAAAAATGATAAAAAGAACAGAGTAAAGGTATGAAAAATGGTGGCTATTGTTTAAAAAGAATTTTATACTGATTAGGAATCGGCTTAAAGTTATTGTCAGCATGCTTGGTAGAAGAGGTGTGCCAGGCCTCTAGAGTTTTCCTAACACGAACTCTGTTCTTTTTATCATTTTTATCTCGCCTTTTTTGTATATATTTCACTAATTTACATTCAACGTTTTATCCGTGGAAGGCTGTAGATCGACAGCCGAAAGCTTATATTCTTTTTCAAAATTTTTAGCCAGAGAACGTTTTTTATTGTATTTTAATATGCCTAATCCTGGCTGCGCTTCAATTTTTATTCATAAACTCGGAAACAGACAACGGAGGGTGGTGTGGTCTGCTTTGAATTCTGAGAGCTAAATAAAGTGTTTATTCCAACTAGGCGAAATAATATTAAAAGTTGAAAACTGAACACGAGTGGTTCTGGCATAATTACTGACAGTCAAATCTTCTTAGAGATTAGAGTAATAATATTAGAAATAGAATGGATTAATAGAAATTTAAGTAACTACTGATATCCAAAATTAAAGAAATTTAAAATCTTTTAAAGAAAATGCACATTTTTCAAATAATCACCTATGTAATTATGCTAAAACGGTTATGCACCTCGAGCAGGCTCGACTTTGGCGAATTATTAACAATTATTGGGCAAGACGGAGCAAAATATTGTGATTTGTCAGTGGCGAGCAGATCAATTATTTGCCAAGACGAAGGCAGAGGCAACTAAGTGATCTGCGAGACACTGCCAAGTCTCTGAGTTTGTTTTTCACAATTCCCAACAAATAAATCACTTTCTGAAATCTCAGGAAAGCGAACTGCCATTTTCACACAAGAGCGTGGTTTCAATTTCGCATGAGCAGAATATTATTTGCAGCAAAAGACTTATTTATACGCAGTTATCTGCAGGTCACGTGGTGGGCTTTCAGCCATTAAGGAAAAAGTACATCGAATGATAATTGTTAATTATCAATCTTTGCTCTAGAGTGTACAATTCCATTCTTTCAATCCGTTGTCATGTCTCTGTCAGATTTTAAAATGGGTCTTGTAGCTCTCCTCTGGACCCGCAATCATATCAATGTTCCTCCTAGTATGTGGCGACCAAACTAATTAGGTATGCTCTATTTGGGATCTAACTAATGAACACTAAAGAACATTTAACGTGGGCATATCGAAAGAAGTCCCTACAAGCGCGCGAAATTAGCCTCAGCGATCTATTAGCTTTCGATACTATACAATCTATGAGTTTCGGGGATAAGTTGAGTTCCAACCTCACAGTTAGTCTCCTTTCCAGCAACTTTATCTATCAAAGTAGTTCGATGAAAAAGGAAGAAAAAAAGAGAACTTGTTTAAATAGGAATAATCAAATTAACGACAGTAATGGGAGTAAATTAATTTTAATACTTCACTGTAAGCAAGAAGTTTGCTTCCGTTTTAGTTAAATAAAAAGGCTACATATTGATTCGCTCCTTCGGCCGGTTTTTTTGTTTCCTTGTGTTTTCTCCGAGAGCCCTTGAATTTCCCTCCTCCCTCCCTTGCCACAGGCGTTGTTGCGCTTTCGAAGAGAAGTGTTTGGTCCGTTACGTGGATGACACTTTCACACTTTTCAAAAACAAGGTCACTGCAGAACAACTTTTTCTACAGAGCTTGAACCAACGACATCAAACTCACCATGGAGGTTGAAGATAACTTTGAAATTCCTTTCTCGGATGCCTTAGTTAACGTGACGCCGACTATTCCTTTTCCACGACTATCTTCAGAAAGAAAACCTTCACTGGGCTCTATATGAAAGGAGACTCTTTCACACACCGGAAATACAAGATTAGCTTAATCCGTTCTTGAACATATCGTTGTTAGAATTTGCATTTTCTCCAGGCCTGCCAAATTACGTTCCTGCCTTAATAATATTGAAAGGCTTCTTTTACAAAATGGCCTTCCAAAAGGAATGCTCTCCTACAACATTAATGATGTGCTAAAGAGACAACTAGAAAATCGTTCAGGACCACTGATTACTTTTCCCAACAAAGATATTACATTTGTTTAACCTTTCTTGGGTCCTCATACCAAGGATCATTACCGTGCCCTTACAAGTCCAAACGGTGATTACTCTTCATCAATTGCGCGGCACTCAACGAGAAAAGGGCACAACACAAAATGGAAACATTTCCAAATCCTGGAGAATGGTCGTTCTCACTTACAATGCAGAATTAAGGAAACTCTTTTAATTTAAGAACACAAACTTTGGCTTAATGAAAAAATCAGCATTGAAAGCTGTCAATTTATTAGCTATCACCTTCCTTTTTTTAAACAAATCATATTGTTTCTTTTAACTAGTTTCCAGTTTCCATAAGCTTTTCCAATTAAAATATGTTTTTTTTTTCCTAAAGGGTTACTTCTGATGATGGATGTTGGAAAAGGTATGTTTTTTTTTTAATTATTAGATTACTCATGTTTGTCACCGCTGTTTGCGTGTTATTTCTTTTAAAGTTTAGATGGCCAAAGAACAAAAATGTCCCCAAAGTACAGTAGTGTACACGAGACAGACTAGTGAATCACCCAAATTTACCTTGACAGCACTAGTAAATACTAACTAACAGCTTGATTCACTGCTTGATTCACTGCTCCCCCCCCCCCCCCCCCCCCCACTTAAATCCATTGAGATGCTTTCACGACGAATCCCTGTCGGGCGGGGTTGGTATCTGGGTCGGTTCCGTTCGTAGACGAGTTGCTGTAACCTCGCTAAAAGGGTCTTCTATCCCCCCATCCGAGAGAGAGCGAGGGAAGAGAGACCCTGGTTCAGGCAGGTCACGTGTCTTAATGACAAATTTTCCAACTTGAGAGCAACCTCGTACCAAGGGTCTTCTCGGCTTTCAATATGTCGGCGGGTCTTGAGAAGACTCTGGCACAGAGTGAACAAAAAAGATTTCTGATTGGTGTTTTCTCACATGAACTCTAATTGGTTTAATGTCGAAAGAAAGATGGCGGCTAGTGAGGAGAGCCAGAAGAAGAACAGAATTCGTGTTTAAATCATTTTCAAAATTGTACCTGTTCCGTAAGAAGCAGCCGCAAATTAACAAGCATAAAAGTCAAAAATAATTCGCCGTTTTTTCACGTTGCACGGTCATCTACATCAGGCCTCGATTCCAATTAAAGCTACGTTGGCTTTTCACGACCTCTGACATAGCGATCGCTCTATTATATAGAAGGATATATTGGTGTTTGAAAGAGGTAACGGTAACTAAGTGATTTTATTTCGTACGTACCTTTACGTTTTGGTTCATTTTGTCGTCTCACATTGAGCATTGTTACTGTTGTTCAATTTTCTCACCGTGTCATATTGTGTTACAAATTATAACATTGTGCAGCGGGGTTCATAGACTATTGATGTGGTTGATTTAGCAGTTGGTATGTGGCGCTGTTGACTCGTGTGACAGCTGCAATGAAGGCGGGTCTGTTCAATACCGGTCACATTCCACAGGTCAAGACTGGAGGTCGCTGCTCCAATAATCAACAAC
>NC_090879.1:45251352-45261352 GCF_036669935.1 Montipora foliosa
GACGCCAAAAGGGAGACGAGTATATCGAAACAGGCCGAGATGGGTGTTGATTGTGACGTACTGCTTCGATTCTTCGTCCAGAAGTACTTGTTGGTACGCCGAAGACAAATCTAACTTTGAAAACTTCTTGCCACCATTCAGCTGAGAAAAAAATCATCAGCCGTTTGCATTGGGTATTCCTGCACGTCAAGGACAGGGTTAATCGTCATCCTATAATCACCACAAATACGAAAAATACCATCAGGTTTGAGAACTGGGACAATGGGAGTGGCCCACTCGGAAAATTCTACTTTCTCCAACTCACCAGTTCTTTCCAAACGGTTCAGTTTGGCGGCAATTTTCCCTTTAAGAGCGAAAGGGACCGGTCTGGGCTTGAAAAACTGCGGCTTTGCATTTTCTTTCAGCTTAAGATGAGCCACTACTCCTTCTATTGTTCCCAGGCCATCGTCAAACAGTGAAGGATACTTCTTTTGTAAGGCTGCCAATCTGTCAACCACTGAGATCTGCTTTATTAAGCCTCAGTCCAATTTCAGCGCAGACAACCAGTCACGCCCCATCAGGACCGGACAATCATTATCCGTAATAAAAACTGGAAGCGAAACCTCTTAATTGTGATGCGAGACTCGAACCTCCGCTTCCCTGACCACTGGAATCTTGTGTCCAGAATAACTTCTCAACTTCAAATCCGTTTCCTTAAGGGGTTTCGTAGCTAAAATATCATACCATACATTCTTTGGAATTATCGTAACGGATGCTCCGGTATCCAATTCTATGTCAACATTCTTGCCCTCGATTACTACTGGAACAATAAATTCCTTACATCTTCGACGGGAATTCACTATAGTAAACATTGGGCAAACGGACTTATTCACGGACTCTTCAACCGCTTCAACTTCTTGAAGGTTGCCAATTCGGCCTTGTTTCTTCATTTTCCCTGGAATGGTTCCACGCTTGACTGGTGGCCTCTGTGGTAATGGAGTAACGGTGCACTTTGTCGCAATGTGTCCCGTTTTCTGACATCTGAGACATCTTGATTTCAGATGAAAACAGCTATCAGGGGTGTGGTTCGTCTTACCACATCTGAAACATTCGGGAACAGTACTTCTCTCCACTTTCTTTACAACAGAATCGCCATGTACTACTGAGGTTTCCTTCTCTGTCAGTTCGGCCGCGCAGGCTTTCTCTACCACAGACTGCAAAACTAGAGACGATTCCGCAAGCAATTTCCTTCGAATTGTACGGTCTCTCAAGCCGTAGACATATCTGTCACGAATAGCTTCTTCTCTTTAATCTCCAAACTTGCAAGTTTCAGCTAATTTCTGTAGTCTTGCGATAAACTGACGGATAGATTCCGATTCTCCTTGCGCGGCTTTATGAAACTTGTAACGTTCTGTGATAATAGTCGGCTTTAGATCCAAGTGCTGTGCTAACGAGTCGACGATTTCTGTAAAACTTAACTCCTTGGGTTTTCTCGGCGCTGAAATGGATCTCAAAAGAGAGTAAACCTTGCTGCACATTAACGTGAGTATCTTCGGCTCACGCTTCTCTCCCGGTAAAGCGTTTACTTCGAAGAACATATGGTTTCCAATCACCGCCTGGTGTAAACTCTTCAATTCGACCGAAGTGAGACGAATTCACCACCACATACATGCTTTATTGAAAGTGAAGCTAGACCGGCTGTAGTCATCCTCGTCGCCAGTTGTAGTGTATACTAAACAAAACTTAAAACATCAATACATAAATCCATTTATTACACACAAACTAAAACATTACACAAGCCAAGAGAACTAAAAAATACAACCGCTTTATATAGTTAGAATTTATGGGTGCGGCTCTCTGGAGACAGGATTAAACTCTAATAAACCCCACTAGGGAGTTATCACATTACAATATGTATACCACGACCTTTTTGCAATGAACACTTCAGCCGGGACATGAAAGCATTCTCGTGTCGTTTCTTCAAACCTGTCCCCTACGATCTGTTCACGAGAACTGGCAATTTTTTGAAGGTAATAATTGAAGGTGAAGCTAGACCGGCTGTAGTCAATGAGCATTATCCCGAGAAACTTTTAAAAACGCAACGGCTCTGCAACCTCAAAATCCTACTCGATTTTCAAGCTTTGCTCAGGCTTTTGTTATTGCCAGATGATCCGGACACCGCTTATGTATCATTGGAATGTTATAACCGTCATCAAAATCAAATTAATCAATGAAAGAGCACAGATTTCCCCCAAGAGATTCAAAATTATTAATCAAAATTTGGTTTTATCGACGGAGTTGATAATGTAAATTGACCACCGTACAGAGATTCTAAAAGCTGACGTTTCGAGCGTTAGCCCTTCGCCAGAGCGAAGCTCTGTACGGTGGTCAATTTACATTATCAACTCCGTTGATAAAACAAAATTTTTGTTTACTAGTACTTCTCCACCGACGCAGCACCCAGTTTCTTTAGAAACTATCCCCTTCAAAATTATTAATCTGAGCCACGAGAGAGCCGCGCAGCGGCCGTGAAGGGAAAAACGTCTGGTTACCTTGGACTTGAAACTCACTTTCAAGCAGACGCTAGCAGTTAAACACGTTAAATTTGATAACTACAAAATGGACAAATGTGACAAAATTTTAACAAATTTAAAATTATAGGGCCATTGCAAAATTGTGCAAAACCTTCGTTTTAGCCTCTAAATAACACGTTTTATGAAAACTGCTATTTTGCAGTGTTTGCAGCAGTTTTCCAGTAAAAACAGCAAAAACGTTTACCATGATAAACCATGGTATGGGCTACATATACTACATGGAAATTTTCGTGTACCCGTTTGGGCAAGAATTTTTGAATTAGTCTCAATGTTACATGGTGCATGGAAATTTCCATGGACCTTTTTGGACAATAATTTTTGATTTAGTCTCAGTGTTACAGGGTACATGGAAATTTCCATGGACCTTTTCGGTATAGAATGTTTGAACTATTTTCAATGTTACACGGTACATGTACCTAATTTCAATGTTACACGGTACATGTACCTTTTTGGACAATGATTTTTGAATCAATCTTAATGTTACAGGTTACATGGAATTTCCATGGAACCTTACGGTATAGAATGTTTGCACTAGTCTCAATGTTACAAGGTACATGGAAATTTCCATGGACCGTTTTGGACAAGAATTTTTGAATTGGTCTCAATGATACAAGGTCCATGGAAATTTCCATGTACTCGTTTGGACAAGAATTTTCGAGTTGGTCTCAATGTTACATTGGGTACATAGAAATTTCCATTGACCCTTTCGGTATAGAATATTTGAATTAGCCTCAATGGTACGGGCTACATGTACTACATGGAAATTTCCACGTACCCTTTTGGACAAAAATTTTTAAATTAATCTCAGTGTTACAGAGTACATGGAAATTTCCATGGACCCTCTCGGTATAGAATGTTTGAACTAGTCTCAGTGTTACAAGGTACATGAAAATTTCCATGTACCCTTTTGGACAAGAATTTTTGAATTAGTCTCAATGTTACAAGGTGCATGGAAATTGTTATGGACCCTTTTGATATAGAATTTTTGAATTAGTCTCAATGGTATGGGCTTCATGTACTATATGGAAATTTCCCTGTAACCTTTTGGCCAAGAATTTTTGAATTAGTTTGAATGTTACATGGTACATGGAAATTTCCATGGACTCTTTTGGACAATAATTTTTGAATGAGTCTCAGGGTTACAGGGTACATGGAAATTTCCATGGACCCTTTCGGTATAGAATGTTTGAACTAGTTTTAATGTTACGAGGTACATAGAAATTTCTATGTACCCTTTTGGTATAGAATTTTTGAATTAGTCTCAATGGTATGGGCTACATGTACTACATGGAAATTTCGGTGTACCCTTTTGGTCAAGAATTTTTGAATTAGCCTCGATGTTACATGGTACATGGAAATTTCCATGGACCCTTTCAGTATAAGATGTTTGAACTAGTTTCAATGTTACGAGGTACATGGAAATTTGTACCCTTTTGGTATAGAGTCAACATGGGATACTGCCTTATCGGCAATGACGGCACGGCCACTTTCTTGTCCAAAAATAAGACGAAAATTTTATTGCCAGTGCCAGGACAAACCATCAAGGCTACTAAAACATACTGGGTACATGGAAAACACAAAGATTTCAAGAGAAGAGCTATTGAGCTTGAGAGTGAGAAGAACAGGCGCCTTCGATTTGTGTTAGTTCAGTACATGTTTGAAGGTCGGGAACATGCCATATCTTCAGAGCCTTATAAGAACTCAAAGAAAGGAGAAGGAGGGACTTTTTGAACCAAGCCAAGCGTGCTTCAGAAGCTCAAATCTGAAGTCAAGTCCAAAAAGTCCGTGGCAGGGATATACGACAAAGCCTTTGAGGATGCAGGCGGTGTCCTTAACTTTCAAGCTCGTGGTGACCTGCCAAGGAGCATCAAGCAGGTGTCCAACCTAAAGTACGAGACGTCTGGTTCAAAAACGGCGAAAGATGACCTGTATGCCGTCCTTGCAAAATCCCAAACTGATCCAGTCGAATTTGTGAGGAAAGTGCAGCTCGCTCCAGATCCAGCCTGCATATTGGCAACAGACCGTCAACTGAATGACGTTGTTAAATTTTGCTCCGCGGAAAGCACGTGTCCTTCTGTTCTCGGCATTGACACGATGTTCAATATTTGAGCTTACTACGTCACGCCAACCACATACCAGCACACCATGCTCGAGAACAAAGATAGAGGTCGTGGTGGACACCCAACCTTACTTGGACCAACGATATTCCATTCACGCAGGAACGAGACTTCTTTTCTTTACTTTGCATCATCTCTAGTATCGCTGAAACCAGACAGCCAATACCGTGTTTATGGGAAGTGACAGGGAAGTTGCTGTACGAAATGGTTTTAGCCCATTCTTTCCCTTAGTAATTTGGTTGTCCTGTTTCAAGCATGTAGAAGATGACATAAAGAGAAAGCTAAATAGCCTTGCAATAAAAGACCCTCTTCAAAGGGAGTTCCTTGATGATATCTTTGGAAGCGAAGAAGGGAAAGAGAAGGGACTTGTGGATGCAGATAGCAATGCAGACTTTTGATGTGCAATTGGAATCCTTGTAGCCAGTCTGGAATGAGCGCCAAAAAGTGGCCAGAAAACTGAGCGAAGATAATGAGCCAGAGTTTTTCAACTACTTTAGCCGATCCATTGCAAACGACATGAAGCGTACGATGTTGAAGCCAGTCAGAAAATCCGCTGGTCTGGAAGAAGAATTCTATTTTAATGATGAGTCAGAAGCCATGAATGCACGACTGAAGCAGCGAAAGAAAGCAGAGAAAACTGGAAAGATGACCTGGCTAGATGGAATCAGCCTTGTAGAAGGTCTAGTACAAGAGCAAGAAAGAAACATAGAGCGGGCTGTTATTGATGAGGGTCCATATCAGCTATGCAGGAAGTTTGAAAATCTAAAGGTGGACCCAGACGATTGGTTGGAGTTGAGTGAAAGCGAGAAATCAAGACGCCTCTTCAAACTGCATGGTATGAAAATTCCACCAAGTGGTGCTGTGAATCGTGACGCTCCTGGAACCTCCAGCGAGACGTCAGACATCAAGATTACTGAACTTGCTACAAGACAACTTTCAAAAACGGTTGGACTCAAGCCTGGATCAGCTTCAGCTAGAAAGCGATCACGACAAAAAGAAGCGGTGAAGACCTGAGATACCAGCGAGTACACTCCGAGGACATCTGGTTGAGGTAAGTATCATCTATATTGGGTTATCCTGCATCATAAATATCAAATCCAATGTGACAACCAGGCTTCAAATGATGACCGGCAAACGAAGTGAGCCGACGAAATTATACAATTGATAGGCGAAACAAACCCTGTGCAGACTAGGGATAAGATTTGAAGTGGAAGTATGAGATTTTTCCCACATTTCGAGATCATTTGCAAGACTGTGAATCTTGTCATGTCACAGTTGTAGGAAAGAAAGTGTATGAAACTCTTGGAGGTTAACCGGGGAAGGGACGAAGAGGCGAAGATGTGTTTCTTACCGCTCACTTCTTTTGCCGATTTCCCCTTACATGCCTTTTAACGTCCTAGGACGCAGGCTACTAGAAATGTCTCCTTTAAATGTAAATTATGCATAAATGCAAGGGTCATGCAAAATAATTAAATGTCAAAGTAAATATGTCAAAGTAAATACCTATTATTATTAAAAAATAAATACCTATTATTATACTAATTATATTCACCCGGATACTCTATCGCAAGAAAAGTCGGAGGTCCAAGCCCGCAATTAGCAAATCCTGCGGTAAATTGGCCGCACGAGCGAACTCCAACAATTGCTCAGAGGAAGTGTTTGGAAGTCGAACTATCGACCCATATATTTCTTGACAAGTAAGCAAAATAATTTGCCAAATTTGCATTCGGAATACTCAGTTAGTTGATGATAAGCGATTATGATATTGCCAAACGAAGTGATATTGGCGACCTGAAGGCAATGAAGTGCGACGCTGAATAGACCGTATTCATAAATGGCGGTCACATCTATAATTCTTTTGTCCAGGTGGTAAATTAGCCTACCAAGCCTCATTTTAGAGCAAAAATTCCCTTCAATTCACTGTATGGTATCGAGGCTTGGTAGGCTAATTTGCACTTCGACAAAAGAATTATAAATTGGCCGCCATTTATGAATATTAAAGGTCTATACGATGGAATGATTTCAGTACAGGTCCCTACTTCATTATGCATGCAGAATAAATTAATTATGCATTCCCGCGATTGTTTTGTAGAACAATGCGTATACCCAAGGGAATCGAATACATACATGGCTAATTTGTACTTACGGGATGATCAAAAGTGGATCTCATTCTCTCTCTCTCGCTCCCTCCCTCTCTTTTTTCTCCCTCTCTCTTTTCTTTGCTCACACCGTGTTTTTTTCTTTTCGTCCCAGCTTTCCTCTTTCGATTCCTTTGTCCTGTCTTTCTATTTCAGATCCCGCTCGGCTTTTTCTGTCCTTTTTTCTCCCGCAGTCTGCCTTGAACTCCGTACCATCGTAAACCTCTGGATTACTTGTCCCTCTTCTAGACCACTAAGCTAACGTGTCAAGTTGCTAATTCACACCTTGATAATGATATCGTATAAACTCTTGTTCTTAGGCCATCGTAGCTTGATTAAGAAAATAACACAAACAGCGGTGATAAACATTGTATTACAACGCATTTTTATAAAACTTGACGTTTCGTATGTGTGTTGACTAGCATACGAAACGTCAAGTTTTATAAAAATGCGTTGGAATACAATGTTTATCACCGCTGTTTGTGTTATTTTCTTGATAATGATATTTCTTTGGAATTCTGGACGAATATTTACATAACAATGATAAGTAATTATATACGCGTGCCGTACTGACCATCAACAAATGCACTGATTTTGCTTCTTTTGAAACAACGTCACCCCTTAATAATGCTAACTGTAACCCTTTAGGCTTAAGGTTGAACCCAGTAAAATTCTTTTGGAGGTTAATCGAGTATATCTGTGAATGTCTGAATTGCTTGTTTTTCTCATCCCCCGTGCTGCACACTTAAAAGAACACTGAACGGAAGAGTATACCTCCTTGTGATTGGGGCATCCTATAAGGGAAATTTTTTATGCATGATTTATTGCAGTATAGAGTCGACGTTAACCCCTCTCTTTCATCAAACTGTGAATTTTAAAAATAATATGGCCGCCCCTCAAGAAACAACTTTAAACTTATGGAAACTATCCCGACTTTTAGCCGATCACGAGCGGTGCATAGAGTGGTGCAAAGAGCACAATCTACTCTCGTCAATGAAATGCCCTAAACCTCAGAGTGGAAACGCACTCAAATGGCAAAGACGCACTGCATCGGGAGATGGATTTGTTTGGCGATGCTCTAGAAAAAAACTGCAATGGACAAGCTTCAATCCGCCAGAAGTCATGGTTTTTTGGTAGTAAGCTTTCCCTTGAAAAAATATTAGCCCTAACTTACGCTTGGGCGCATAAATTCACCACAACACAAGCAGTGCAAGAAACCGCGTTAGATGAAGAAACCACCGTGACAGAAACGGTGATAGATTGGTATAACTATTGCCGGGAGGTTTGTGCAGATAGAATAATGAAGCAACATGCAAGGCCAATAGGCGGTCCTGGTACAACGGTTGAGATTGAGGAGTCCAAGTTTGGCAAGATGAAGTATCACAAAGGTCGCTACGTCGAATGACAGTGGGACTTTGGTGGTATTTACCGCGAAACCAAGGCCTGCTTCCTTGTTCCGGTAGAGCGCATGGATAAAGATTAACCGAACGCACTGTCAAAGAACCTACCTCGGAAACGCTCCTCCGCCTTGCCGAACTAGTTTTAACACTTAACTGTTTTTCATTCGCCGGCAACTATTACAAACAAATTAATGGTGTAGCGATGGGCACAAGAATGGGACCTAGCCATGCCAATCTTTTTGTAGGATATGTTGAACACCAATTTTTAAATCACATGTCAAAAACTCCATTCCCTATTCTCAATTTCTTAGACTTCGACGTCTATGTAGTGATGACTCCGATTTTTCCAGCAAATCAGAGGAGATGTGCCAGTTCTTCGCAAAACGTGGCTATCCTGTCTCTGTGGTCAAAGCGGGCCATCATCGCGCCCAACAATTTGATCGACAGTCATCACTACAAACGTCACAAAAAGATAAGAATGACAGAATTCCATTCACCCTCACTTTCCATCCTCATAATCACGCAGTCAAAAGCATCATTCTTAGTAATTTTAAATTACTCCAAAATGATCCCGAAACTAGTAGAATCTTTTCGCAACCTCCACGTATTTCATTCAAACGCGACAAAAACGTAGGCAACTTTTTAGTTAGAAGCGCACCCTATAAACTAACGAGCAACCCGGCACTTTCAAATGCGCGCGCTCACGATGCAAAACTTGTCTTTTCATTGTTAACACTAGCAAGATATCGGGACCTAAGCAATCTGTTAAGATCACCGATCGTTTCACATGTACTCCCGTAAATGTCATTTATTGCATAACCTGTAAGTTATACATTGGTAAGACAGGTGACCGATTCCGCGAACACCTTCGCGATGTTGAAAAGAATGACAAGGATGCATCTAAGCCAGTCGCTCGCTATTTTAATCTGCCTAACCACTCCAAAAAACACATGGCTATCTACGGCCTTTCCCTACATCTAGATATAACGGAAAGCCGCAAGAATCTGGAACAAAAATTCATCTTTCAAATCGGCACCCTTAATCCTCACGGTATTAACGAACGCTTTTCATTTAACTAATATATTCCTATTTTTCAAGTGGCCATGTTACCACCAATAGCGTAGCTCCTTCTCTACTATAAAAACTACACGTAACCCATAATCCCTCGATTCGCTCTGACGAAGGGCTAACGCTCGAAACGTCAGCTTTTAGAATCTCTGTACGGTGGCCAATTTACTTGGTGTAAGCCTTACGATGAAGCTTTATCACCACATTCATTGGTATCAAATTGTATTTTTTATTCAGAGGCTGTACTCTGTCTTGGGTAAGTCCGATTTCATCTTTAGTTAATCCTTGCAGCAGTTTGTGTCATGAAACTATGATAAGTAATTTGCCAACTGGATTTGTGAATTTCTTTTCCATATCTTTTGAAAACGTAACGAGAAGAAAGGTAGGTCCAAATGATTTGAAAGATAATGTTGCGTAGAAGCACCTTTTACTATCCAAATATTTTATCGCATCAAGACCGTGATGTCGGACGTAATTTATGCGAATTGGAATTGTTACATTAATTTTTTTTCCCGACTTTCCGTTGGCCTAAAATAATTTGTGAAATACGTTAGTACAACTTCAACGGCCTGTGAGCTTTTGTTCCTTTAATCCAACAAGGTCGAAGAAAAACCGGGTATGCTAATGACGGGGAACCGTCTGTTTTCGATAACTTTAACATAGTTGGCACATTTTATCTCCTTAATTAAGGCAGCCACTTCGAG
>NC_090879.1:45266352-45273852 GCF_036669935.1 Montipora foliosa
ATTTTAGTACATCTATTGTTCTACAGGAGGGCCTTATTTGCATAATTATTACCATTTTGGTATAAATAAGATTGTTTTATCCCCTTTATTCCTCTCTTTGGCTTTGAACGAACCTTGGGCGTTCGACCCTCCCACCTCCCCGCACCGATGGCCTGCGTGTTGCCATGGTTCCCACTCCTTCAGCCTTGTGGCTCGCCTTTTCCCATAACTTACTTCTGCTCGGGGCCTTCGGGAGTGAGGGTTCCAGGTCATAATTTATTACTAATGGTTGAATCTGCTACCTTTTCAAATCCTCCCAATGCTTTCAGAGAGTTCAACACTTTATCAGGATTTACACACCTCAATGTGACCTAAATAGTGCGTTTCTGTTGCCTGCCATTATAAATAAATTATAAATAAACTTTTTATAACAGTTTTAAATTTGTACAACGATTGCATCCATATTTTTGGATCATGGAATGTGGACTTTGGACTACCGAATTGAACTGGATGCTGACCAAGATATTATATCAAAAATTCCCTGAAACACTGTGAACTTTAAGGGAAACCAGCTAAAAATCCTTCCAACAAATTAAAGTGAAGGCTACCCATAGCTTCCATGTTTGAAAGTGGATTTCCAGTGTTTTTCCACTGTTGGATGATTCTCGGGCTCACCGAGCAAGTGCATTGCACAACGGCAAAATATCTACAGAGAGTACTGACGATGGTCGCTAGTGCTCTGTCTCGTTGAATAACACATTATGTGTTTATTGGCAACGGTTTCAGTTGCAGTCTCATCTGCACTTGCAATTCCCCACAGCCCGTCCTTCATGAATACCATTCAGCACTGGATATTCCATGTTCCATAATTGCGGGTAGACTTTTATATACCGGACTAAAATGGTCAAGGACAAAGGAACCATTATTATTCGGATTAGGCCTTGCTAATTAGGTATTGTTATGTTCGCTTAGTTCTTTTGTTTCACGAACATTAATAATTTCGGATCCCGTATATGAAAGACCATCCATAATTGCACTCGTTCAACAATGCAATCGTATCCGTCTTTGCTTCTGCCATGTTTTCTTCACATTTGCTTGCACCTACAACATATTACGTAAAACAAAACAAATCCAAATAATGACTAATCTCAATTAATTAACCAGAAATACAATGCGCTCCATGGTACCTATAAAAAGACCCCGACATATTTTCAACGACCACTCAACTTCGATACAGCAATCGGGCTTTAAATTCAAGATTACCGGGCCCATAACATTTACAGTTATCTGTATAACGAAAGAAAAACAATGCCCAAGACGTAAAGTGAAAACGAAGTCAGATAGAAGCGAGACTGTGACGTCACAATAATAACGCTTCATTTATTCTTTTAAGAAATGGTTATGAATAGATTGGATACTCCAAAAGAAGGTGAGACACTTCGCGACACATATACATGTGCGGCATTCGGTGACGTTACTTGGCAATACCTGCCAACCTCGGTGTTAACCCGCTTGACAGATAAAACGCACTTCTTTTAGGCAGAGAATTCGAATACCTTCTAGGTTAGGCACTGATCTCTAGTGATTAGGTAGAGCGCCGACACGAAATGATTAGATTTCATAAATTGTTCTGGTGACACGATATTTAAACTTAGTAAAACTTTAGAAAGATCGTTTGGTAATTTATATACACGAGACTAAGTGTTTCACCTTATTTTGGAGTATCCATTCTTTTCACAGCCATAAAAAAATTTGGATTTTGACAAGGCAATACCGCATTCTATCGGCGGCTAATTGGAAGAAAATATATTATTGTATTGGGCGGAATCGCTCTGCGGTATTGGCCGAGATTATGTTATTTTATATAGTAGAAGTTGCAAATGGCAAGTGAAATGCTGCGAGCAGTAGATACTGGGCAAACAGAGAAGCAATCGTGTAACATTCGGTGACGTTACGTGGCAATACCTAACAACCTCGGTGTTAACCCGCTTTGGCAGATAAACAGCACTCTTTTTAGGCAGAGAATAACTTCTGGGTTAGGCACTGATCTCTAGTGATTAGGTGTAAGCGCCGATACGAAATGGTTAGATTTCATAAATTGTTCTGGTGACACCATATTTAAACTTAGTAAAACTTTAGAAAGATCGTTTGTTAATTTATATACCCGAAACTAAGTGTCTCACCTTATTTTGGAGTAGCCATTCAGTTCACAACCATAATGAAATTGGGATTTTGAGAAGGAAATACCGCATTCTAGCGGCAGCTAATTGGAAGAAAATCTATTCTTGTATTTGGTGGAGTCGCTCTGCAGTATTGGCCGAGATTATATTTTATATAGTAGAAGTTGCAAATGGCAAGTGAAATGCTGAGGGCAGTAGGTAGTGAGCAAAAAGAGAATTAATGGTGTTGTTGGATACGATTTTCAACAGGATCTAGGAGACTAGTACCCTGATTCCAAACGCTGCAAACTCTTCATTCCAGCTTCTGGGCGTTGGCAAAAAAGATGAAGACAGCAACTAGACTTTGTTGAAGATGAGCAAGCATTCATTTGTATATCCAGATCGTCGTTGTAGATGTGACAAACATCTGATAAAGTTAGCTCTTATGGCGATTCGAAATGTCAAGTCACATGAAAATGATCTCTTGGAGTAATATATCTTCGACTTTACCTTATTGTAAATGCTGGTATTTATTTTATCATGGTGTTAATTATCTGAGCACAGCGTTCGTACACACTTTGGGCTTATTTCTCATATTCATATTTAACGGTGAATAATAACCGAGACAAAGTCGATGTTGTTATTCGCCTCGACAAAACGGCTTGCGGCCATTTTGGAAAAAAACGCTTAGGTGATTACCGTGTAATAATCACCTCAAGAGCAACCAATCAACGCAGAGAGTTTTCAATAATCACCTATTTAATTATTGCACTACAGATAGTGAACAACGTCACACAACAAAAAAAGTTAATTCGAAATCGTTCAATGAAAAAGGTCAAGAACTTGGACTGTTGTAGAAAACAAATCTTTAAACCACCGTTCCAATTCTCAGGTCTGTGCAGTTCATCGTTTCTGAGTTATTTGTCGAAGCGTTTCACGCAACTTTGTAGAGTTTTGTCTGGTGACGCCATGTGGTCCACGAAAACTGGAGTTCATTTTGCGATGAAAGGGCTTAGTTCTCGCTCATGAAATAAAATACATGTGTATGAATACACCTCCTTATGTATTTGAAAGGCTCAAACTGCTGAGATTCATAGGGATAAACATGATTTTTCAACCAAGTAGCGTTGTATCGTGGTGTCACACGAGGTGACATTTGGGAAATTCAAAATGCTGTATTTTAGAAAAGAAAGACGTCACGGAACTGGAAACTTGAAAAAAGATTTATTTCTACGTCATCTTCCACTTCCTTTAGAAAGAAATTTAAAGATCTTGTTATTTTGATTTTAGAATGTAATGACCTCACTGTGAAAACCATTTACTGTTTTCTTTCTTCTCGGAGGTCCAGTTGGTGGACCATTTGTGGGTCCACGTTTTGTACCGTCCCTGCTCAAGACTTATTAAAATCTCCCCTCAATTCCACGCAGGAACCGTCGTAAAATTATTAGAAGCATACTTGAACAACTCCCTTCCCCTCAGCAACGTTTCTACCGTTTAGGTAAACTAGTACTCATGGTAGTTATGGTGTTAAATGTATAATTATTAGGCAACATACCACGTCATTAATTCTTTTATTATTGATTCTTACTATGTCCGTTATCGGTTCTTCTCTCAACCAATTTGTTTTGGCATATTCCTTCCTTTGCAGAACTCAAGAAAAGTATTCCCAAAGGCTGCAAGAGGAGAAACATGGGAAGATTTTTATCTTTTCTGTGCCTGTTCTTCGTCGGACCTTACATTGTTTGCACACAGGTGTGCCAGTACGTCAAGAATAACAGAAAGGTACTGCTTTTCCCTAATAAATTATAATACGAAAAAGGTTCTTGGGTGCGTGGTCCGCCGAAGGAGATTCCATTTAAGTAACAGTGTTCTCCAACCGTTTCTTCAAGGTGTCTTTTCGCTTGACTGCAAAATTCGGAACGCCCTTGATTATTATCTAAAATGTCGTCTCGTCAAAGTAAGCAAACTACGGCTCGACAAAACTCGCTCCAAATACCGACCTTGAAATCTATCTACGAATTCCACATCGTTTCTAAATTCAATTCGCATACTTCAGACAATCAGTTGCTGACAAATTATAGTTCTTAAAGCCTCCTTATGACCCGATAAGAGAGCGCTCTGCGGATTCGATGGGCTTCTAATCGGACTACTGGAGGCTGTCTAATTGTTAAATCAAGAGGTAGTTAATCCTGCGTTGGCAGTAGGGTTTAGCTCCCGAGTAATATATATTTAAGCTGCAAGCCTACGTACTAGCAGGAAACAAGCAAAACCAAAGAGCATAAACCATATGATAGAACTACGAGGTCAAATTTTGGCTGTTTTGCCTCTTTCAAGAAAAAAGCACGGCCCTACGTCTTTCAAATTTACCTGAAAAGAGAGAGCTAAAAGAACAAACCAACTCAATCCTCACAGGACACAGAACCCGGGAAACTGTTGAAACATCAGTACAGCTGCCCGTGTTAATATGTACAGTTTCTACATGTTTTTTTCTCTCCTCCACAGGAACCCACAACGTGGTCGGAATGCGAGCAGATCATTAGCAAAAATTCTTGGTGTTTCTTTCCCAACTTCGAAGATTGGTTTTGCGCCGATAACAAACCAACAGATACACAAGTGTATTTTCGTTATGAAGAAAAAGAGTGCAATGATGTAAAAGAGGATTTTTTTCCTCATCCCTCTCCCACGCAAGAAGAAGAAGACTTCCCCATTGCTTATGCAATGGTTGTATACACAAACGCAAATCTTGTAGAGAAGGTTTTACAAGCTGTCTATATGCCTCAGAATATTTACTGCATACACGTGGATATCAAATCATCTGAAGCATTTCGCAAAGCAATACGAGCCATGACTGCTTGCCTTGACAACGTTTTTCTGACTAATAAAACTGTCGACGTGATATGGTCTCATGTTAGCATTCTTCACGCGCAAATTAACTGTCTAGGGGATTTAATGAAGAGCTCAGTAAAATGGAAATATTTTATGCATGTTACTGGGCAAGAGTTACAATAATGCCGAAATTGTGCGAGCGCTAGCCAATCTGAATGGTTCCAACAACATCGAGAGTTTTGCTGTTCCAATCAAATATTGGCATCGATATATGTATTCCCATAGAGCTGACAAGGTGGAAGGAGGCCAGTTTCATGCGAGATACTCATGGCGAAGGACGAACGTTATGAAGCGTCCTCCACCATGGGGAATTCGCATCAAGAAAGGGTCCACTTTTGTGGCACTCACACGAGAAGCAGCGAATTATGTTCTTCATGATAAAGTAGCGATTGATTTTTTATCCTGGCTCAATGACACTAGCATCCCTGACGAAGCATTCTACTCATCCCTTCACCAACATCCGGGATTCCCAGGTGGTATCTATGGTAGCCAGCCGGAGTGGATAATGCGCTCTGTGAGTTGGGAATATACAGGTGATGTTTGTTGTGGGCAATGGGTCCGGGAAGTGTGCTGGCTGACGACACGAGACCTAAACTGGGTACTGGGTGCCAAGTTTCGCAAGAAAATCTTCGTGAACAAGATACCATTTGACCACAGGGATGATATTGTTAAATGTTTGACTTTAGCACGCTCGATGAGAAGGTATGGTCAGGTACTATTTTAAATTAATGAGCTAGTTTGTCTTAAGCAAATTTTGGGTTACCTTCGGTAACACTGAAACGAACACTTTTTCTTTGTCCAATCACAAAAGACGAACACATTTAAGTGAACCAATAAGAAAAAGAAAAAAGCAAAAAGCTGCAGCTGTGGTGAAGCGCGCAAAAAGAAGACCAGGAATTAATCACAATTGCTATTAAGTTTGATTCCTGTTACAATTGACTAAATTCATTTTCATGGTTTGTTTACTTTGTTTACTCTTAAGTTCACTCTAGCACATCGTTTTCTCCAGCACCACCGACCGGTGCCATATGTTATGAACCTTCTGGCTATGGATTCTCAATATAATTACCCTCTTTTTAGAAACTATTTTTACTAGATTACTTCATAATTTATTTAATACTGTTAGTCGGTTGATTAGTTATTTAGTTAGTTAGTTAGTTAGTAATTATTAGGCTTTATTTTGATTAATTATTATAGGTAGATATTTTAAGAATTATTGTAAAGCGCTATTGGATAGCGATAGATTATTATTATTATTATTATTATTATTATTATTATTATTATTATTATTATTTATTACTTAGTTGTGCAAAGTAGCCGCGGAGCCGTGCCGGGAAAAAAATTAGGGTTAGGGTTAGTGTTAGAGAGTGAAAAAGCTTTACAATGACGGAAAATATTATGGCATGGGTTCTCATTGGCTGGAAATGCCTGACTTTGCGGAAAAAAGTCGCTCCAAAAATATCTCTGAAAACGGCGTGACTAAGGGTATTACTCCTGCTTATGCTGTTCCTATAAGCAATGATATCAGTTTTCAATCAAAATCAATGTTACTTCTTCAGCCAATCACCACAGTCCAAAGCAATCAACTTAGCCAATCATAACGAGGAAAAATCCACACAGGGGATATTAATTGAAGCGCGGTACCCTTAAATCAGTAACTCTTCACAACACTTGCATTTTTTATGTTTTGTTTTTACTAAATTTGGCAATGGGAGTTGTTTTTTTTTTGTTTAACCGCCTTCTTTTCAATTCGTCCGCGACCGATTAGCTAAGTTGAATGAGCATCAGACTACCGTACGGGAGGTCGAGACTTCATCTCCGTCCAGACCAACATTCAGGGTCCTTAGAGCGAGTTTCAATCGAATGTCGTAAAACCAAAACCAAAGTAATTACTTTGGCCAATCAAAAAGGACGGAGACAATCCAGTAAACCAATCAAAACGCGAAGTCATTACACGCAGCTAACACAAAGCGCGGGAAAATGTGCACGCGCGAGCCACGATTTGTTGTGGTTTCACTTCTGATTGGTTGAAAAAATATCGCGAGAACTTTGAACCAATCACTGAGTGAAGTAATCATAAACCAAACCAATTCGCTAATTACGTTCGAAACTCTATTGGAAACTGCTCTAAGTAACTGAGGAGAAAGTGCTCTTTTGTGATAATTCCAACAGCAAATGGATAGACTTTCAAGTCCTTTCGGATAAGATTGTAAACCGTAGGCCAAGTCTCACAACACTTGTTCATAAACTCGGAAATTTCGGAAAGAGAAGGGCACGGAGTTTGGGGTGTTGTGCTCTGCTCTGAATTCTGAGGGCTACAAGTTTATTAGTGGTGTAACACTAGTAAACGGATACCCACACTAAATAAAGTGTTTATTCCAACTAGGCACAATTCTGTTAAAAGTTGAAAACTGAAAACTAGTGGTTCTAGCATAATTCTTTCTCAATTTTGGACAGGCAAAGCTTCTTAGAGACC
>NC_090879.1:45281352-45283852 GCF_036669935.1 Montipora foliosa
CCTTCTTTTGCTTTTATATTATGCCCTTCAAACAGAACCCTGGCAGCAAGCTGGTAGATTGCAGTACTAGTACCACCGCGAATACAATTTCACGTCAGTAAATATAGTCTACGGTGGCCTACAACTGTCACGGGAAAACCAAAGACCTCACGGCAAAAGAAAATACTTCATGGCAAAAGCAAATACCTCACGGCAAAAACTTAATACCTCACAGCAAAAGCAAAAGCCTCACGGCAAAAGCAAATACCTCACGGTAAAAGCCAAAACCTCACGGCAAAAACAAACACCTCATGGCAAAAGCAATTACTTCACGACAAAACCAATAACTTCACGGCAAAAACCAAAAACCTCACTAGTCAGGGAGGAAATGTCATTATAATATATAAGGTCCCGTGGGAATTTTGTGCTGAGAGCAAACCACTGGTCTAGAAATGCTCATTGGGACCTAGTTGACATGATAAGTTTTGGTGGCAACAATATATAATTCGCTGCTCTAAACTGATTTTTCGGGTAAATTGTTATTTGATTGGTTGTCACGTGGTCTTTGTAGGCTGGAAACGAGCCTGAAATATAAAGCTCGTTATAATTTTCGTATACATCAACTGCTGATTACCAAACGAGATTACATTACATTATAACAATCGATGCACCTGATTGTTTTAAAGGACGTTCGCGCTAATTGTTTGTGCGCAACGTTACTGCGCAAGTAACGCGACTGTAATATGTTACGCATTACTTCGAGCATTAGTGAAGTTGAGGTTTTAAAACCATTGCAAAAACCGTGGAGGATAAGTCTTGCACAGCGTTGGATCAGAGAAGATCGTGATCAGTCAAAATTGATGAAAAAATATTTATGAAAGTCGAGTAGACTACTGCACGACTGATATTTGCGTTGTTTTATCAGTCGTGCACTAGTCTACTTGACTTTCATAAATATTTTTCAAGAATTTGGGTTTGTACGGTACCGCTGAAGGAAGGGCTAGTTAAAATAACATGGCGACAAAAAAACGCAGGGGAAAAAATATCAGGCCGGCAAAAGAAGGGCACATTTATTTCCGATTCATGAAACGTTAAAGAGAAGTGAGCGGGAGGATGGAAAAGCTCTGGAGTAGTGGCTGAAAGTTTGGAAAACTCGTGGAGAACCGTTGCGTAAATTTAATGGGGCTGTCTTTTTAAAATGTTTTTATCATGATCCTACAAACTTAAGTTCAAAATGAATGCATGTTTTTGAAGTTCTTTTCCTTTACTTTCGTGAAAATAGAGCAGTATTTTCGTCCTCGTCCGCTTGAATAGTGTGGACCTGTGTGGAAACAACCAGCGATTAAATTTCACAAAAGCCACACTCCAGATTTTGAGCATGACGGCAATGGAGAGATATTATACGAAACACTAACCAAATGAAGATGACGCCTGCTTAAAACTTTGTTGCTACGCTCGAGAAAGTTTTTTTTTTTTTGTGGGGGGGGGGGGGGGGGGGGTTCGGCTAAAAACCTTGCATCCTTCAACGATCGAGCCTCTCTTGGTTCCAGTCCTTCCCCGACAAGTCACGCAAAAACGTGACAAACGAAATTTTCTAAGAACTTTGCAAAATCACATCCATTTTACTCGTTTAGATCATCGGTGACCCCTATTTTTTTAATCATGAATCACTTGCTTTACTTAATATCTACAAAATATGATGAAATGAAAAAATTCCCATCGTTACAAGTTATCTTTTTTTAACATTTTCTTTCCTCGTGCCATCGAATTCCGGTGGTTGCAACGCATAGAGCTTACGAAAACGCTCGTTTAGGATGAACTCTACTGTTTACGACATCCCTAGCGGCATGCAATTATCTAAAAATCCCACTCCTAAAAGCCTATGCACGGAAACGTTTACTCTAACAGTTTATTTTTATGATTTTCGATGGATGAGGAGATGAGGCTACATCTAGCTATTATGACCAATTTCTCGAAATTAAGGCATTTTTCCACTGCCATTTCTCCGAAACAAAGTCGGTGACCCCCAATTTTTTTTTACATTTTTAGAGTAAGTACTTTATGACCTAACTCTAGGCGAGAAATGAAGAAAATCTCACGGTAGGAAGATTTTGGCGCGAACGTCCTTAAGTGGTGGTTAACCAAAATAATTGTCACGTGACCCGATGAAAATGGAAATAAAGCTGTCAAACGAGAAATATACATGGGCTGCATTAACGTTGTGTAAATATTTGATTCATAAAGCCGGGCTACGTTATTACTGTAGGAATCAAACAGAAGAAAGAGAATTTAACCTAACAGTATTATTGTACCAAGAATTTATCTTTCCAATGTGAGAGCGAGGCTTTGATTTTTTTGCAGTGGAAGAGACGATAAGAGGGAAGGAGGGGAGGCAATGAGATGTGTTTTCCCCGTCAAACCTTGTTTTAGAAAACCCTTTTTTTTTTAAATGATAGCCGGACGCTATCAGATCACAGGTAAATGAAAATTGCCAAGGTTATCTCTGAGGGAAATATCATTA
>NC_090879.1:45288852-45291352 GCF_036669935.1 Montipora foliosa
AATCTTTTCAGCAGGTCTCTCCTCATTCAGAGATAATCGCCATGATCACTAGACCACGGAAGACTACATGATAGACTAGGGAAAAATTATTCCTTAAAGCGACGTTGTCACGATCTGCGCATGCTCGCGCGGTCAATCGAAAGTTGAAAAAGTTAGCCTAATACACCGTATTCAAAAATGGCGGACACGCGGAACGACCTACAATCATAGACAAAAGTAGTTGGGAAGGTTATGTAAATGAACCACACCAGAACTGTATTTCAACCCGCTTCTGTTAAAGCTCAAAAGAAATAGTTTCAGTTTCTCTTACATAGCCCCCCTACCCCCTATTCAATGTTGGAACGTAACTTAACAATTTCCCACTTAAACCATTCAGTTTTGCACAACATTGAAGGAAGGGGGAGAGGAGAGAAGCAATGAAGACTTCAAAAGTGCTAACCTTCCCCATAGTTGTGTCTAGGATTGTAGGTTCTAATACATCAAAGCGAGGTTTGGTAGGCCTTATTTCAGTCTGGAAAATTTTAGTAGCGGCTGTCAGAAGATTTATGTTATATGATATTCCGGTCTTATCAGAGCTAAATCCACCTAAAATGCTGTCCTCAAGTAGTGAAGTGAATGACTCAGTTATTCTTACCGAAGATGACATTCCCGGAGCCTCGTTAGCTGGGCTAAATCCTTCTTCGCTGAAGAATGAAGAGTTGCGATTTTGGTTGTGCGATGCGGTGTCGTGGGGATTCCCTTAAACTTAAAACGAAACCTTTGCTTGTAAAACGGTTATCACAAGGCTTTGATTTTAAATAGTAGTTTAACAGTTGATGTTTTTCAAGGTTTATCACTTACCCTTTTTTTTAAAAAAGTGCGCTTTGCGGGGTAGAGGAATACGTGAAAAGTGGACGCGATCCTGATCCGGACAAAATTTACACGAAAAGAAAAAAGAGGATTATGTACACCATGTTCCTTTCAACAGGAGACCTACTAACATAACTTCCGGATATTAATACCCAATTCAACACAAATAAGCTTAATTAAATACTGTGTACATGTGCCCTGGTTCATTTTTCCAAACAAAATATTGTTTGTTGTCTGACATTGATATCATCTGGTAAAACATACAAAGCCCTCATCGTTTTCAAATTAGGAAATCCTGTGTAAAAGATAATAATCATTTTTTGAAATATTCTCGAAGCAAAACAATCGCCACTCGAGTGCCCTGAATTTTTTCTCAAGGTCAGAAATTTTCTCCTTCAACAGGGAAACCTGTGAGTCAATGCGAGTGAATGAAGGCATCCTTTCAAGAGATATTCTCCAGCCATGGCTTGGGTATTTCACGCAGGGTGATGACGAAGGAGTGCGGCTCATAACATTCAGCAACAACATTGGAAGATTGAAATACCTTGATAATGGTAAAAGTCATGCACTACTGTGGTAGTGATAATAACAATGGATTTTCAATTCAAAGTAATGAGTTAACTAACCTTGAAAAATAATAAATCGAATTAAATTATACAGCAGGATTTTTTTAACTTTGTTGATACATCACATGTACTTTGAATTGCGTCTCATCCACAAGTTCTCTGGACGGCCAGATATTTATCTGTCCTAGTTTCACGTACATAAAATTGATCCAAGATATAAAAATTCTGCTTACAATTGACTGGGATGAGTTAAATAACTGAGCCGAGTGCATTTCGGCGAAGTGTTGTCTGAGGCAACACAATGTAAGGCCCTGTTTACAAGGAGGGAGGGTAACCCTAGTGCTAGGGTTACCCTAGCAAGAGGGTTACCCTAGCACTCACACATTTCTTCTTTTTTTCATCGACGCGTTTACAAGGCAGCTAGGGTTACCCTGGCGCTAGGGTAATCCTAACTAAGTGCTATGGTTACCCTAGCGCTAGGATAACCCTAGCTGCCTTGTAAACGCTCTGCTAGGGACAACTCGCCTACCCGGGACAACTTTTTAACGGTTTCCATTGTGTTTGCAATGCCGGCGGTTACCAAGCACACAAAGTTGTTCCGGGTGGTAGGGTAACTTTGCTTGTAAACCCGGGCTATCTTTGACCCTCCTTCTAGGGTAACCCTAGCAGTAGGGTTACCCTACCTGCTTGTAAACAGGGTCTAAGAAAAAAATTCGTCTATAGTTTTCAAGGATTGTTTCCCTGAATGTTCACTATGACCAGCCAGAATGTCGTCTCTTGCAGAGGACAAATATTGAATGTTTTCTCCACTGGCCCCAGGACGTAAAAATTCATACAAAGCCTTCATCACTTTCAAATTAGGAAATCCTGTGTAAAAGGTACAGTAATAAGGAAATCATGTTTTGAAATATTCTCGAAGCAAAACAATCGCCACTGGAGTGCCCTGAATTTTTTCTCGGCGAGGTCAGAGATTTTCTCCTTCAACAGGGAAACCTGTGAGTCAATGCGAATGAATGAAGGCATCCTTTCTAGAGATTTTCCCCAGCCATCGCTTGGGTATTTCACGCTGGGTGATGACGAAGGAG
>NC_090879.1:45296352-45303852 GCF_036669935.1 Montipora foliosa
CCAATAAAACGACTAATAAAATAGGTCTTAGCGCTAAAAATTATTTAAATGTGAAGGAAATTTAAAAAATAGTAATAATTAGTAACAATCATAGTTTACTATATAATAATACGAAACAAGCCATGTAAAAATGTGCCCTAGCGATGTAAAATGTGTCCTAGGATATCGCACGTTTACCTTGCAAGATCCCTTATCTCATGCATTTGATTTGACAGTTGGATCCAAGCCATAACACCTTGTTAAGAGAAAGAACGTTTAAGAAAAATTCGTTTTAGTAGCGGTAATTGGAAGTCATTGTTCGAGCCCGTCAAGTAATGTGAACTTGAGAGGTTCTATGAATTCAAAATGCTCCTGAAGATACATCAGACAATTATTATTGAATACTTTAAACACTTTAAATACTTTTTGCGGAGTATTTTTAGTTTAGTTCCTTTGTTTAGAAGTAATGATTTCCCTTTTTCAGTTTTCACAGCATTGCTGTAATTAACCTGATTGTCGAATAAAGATTGTTGAATCAAGCGACCGTTTCAGTTCTGTGGTTGACCTGGCGGACTCAGTGCCACGCCACGCCGCTACACGACACTGGCAACGTGACAATAGGTGTTTGGAATATTTCTTTCATCGGACTTAAAAATAGGATGTACTTTTGCCTTTTCCAATCATCAGGAAATATTCCAGTCTCCAACACTTTATTTTTAATATCACATATAGAATTTGAGATGTATAGACTACATTAGAAGTCTGCTAGTTTTATTATCCAATCCGCAATTTACCAAGGGTTTGAGTTTAGTGATCAGGTTGTGAATGTACCCTTCACTTACAGGGCGAAAATAAAAATTTGAGTTGGTTCTATTTAAAAAGTCCTCTGGTTGAACAGCAGTGTCTGGAATACCAGATGCCAGTTTACTACCTAGGGAACAAAAGTGGTCATTCATTTGCTCAGCTATATCTTTTGTCGCTTTACAATTGCGTCCCAGGGAACTAGTTATTACTTTCCAAGTTTCTTTAAGATTACCACCATGCTTCTTTATGCTCTCATTAAAGAAGTTAGTCCAGGATTGCCAAATACTGGCGTTTACGTCGTTCTTTGCCTTTTTATAATCAATTCACATTTGATGAGAATTCTGCTTGACTGCTTGACGCTCATCGATTGAGTATCGGCCACATGTCGGTGATATATTGGTCAACTGTCGGATATAGGTCAAGTGTGACTTAAGCAGATGATTCCTATAGCGATGACGATCAGTTATTGCTATCATGCTCAGTTGAGCGGGGGGGGGGGGGGGTATATTACTGTGAGGCACGATTACTCTACGCAGCGAACCGAAGAGCAATGGAAACTAGGGACATGGTTTAGGCGAGGGACAATCTTCCCTTTTTTCAGCTTCAAAATGTATCCTCGCCGGTCGACTAATTTTTAGCTGCTAAACGGGATCAATCGCTGAAAACTCGGCCCAGCCAGAGCCAAGGAAGAAACTATTGCTCCCGTTGTCCCGCAGTCGACCAATAACAAAAACCTGCACACAGCTTTCCTTTTTTGGGTTTCTTTCTACCGACAGTCAATCGATACTCGGTGAATTATCGGCGAGGTGTTGGCGAATTGTCGGCGAGTTATTGGTGAAGATCGTATCGGTGAGCTAAAAGCCATTATCGGCCGAAATAAATCTTGACCGTTGAAATCAGAATTGTGCTACTTACCGCAAGCAATGAACCAATTTAGGGATGGGATAAGCCACAGAAATCCATATCGAAATATTTTACTCAAGAAAGTAGACCCATACATTTCTGCCGTTCTATATTGGACGACAATTTTTATTGGCTTCATTAATTAAAGGTGAGACAATGAGACTGCTTAGATCTGCTTAGGACTAACTCGTCAATAATAACATTTGAACCAACCTGAATTGTACGTTTCTTCGACTGCGTCTTCATTTTTGAGGTCCTCGTTTTCGAGGTCTCCGGTCTTCGTTTTCGGGGTCTTTGTTTTCGATACTATCAGGAAAAATACCCATTTAAAACCGGTCTATTCCTGGCAGATATAAATTAGCTGTAGAGCGCTAACAATGCGATGTGTTGATCAAGTTCAGAATGTTGCTCTCAGGTTTGCAGAAAACGGAACAAATTTTCATTGTTACATTCGCTTTGAATCAATCTTTGTTATTTTCTGACAGGTCGGTTATTTGTGTAGCCTTTGTACAGCCGCCCGCTCTCCGAAAAAAAAAAAATCGGAAAGAAGCGTCTGTGATTTACCGTTGATAATCGTGTTCAATACCACGTGATTTTTCCTGGAATGTGCGAAAAATTATTTGATTGGTTATTACCCATCGACCACTATATCGTTGAAACAACGAGTTTTGATTGGCTTTTATTTTTATTTCTCCACATCAACACAGTGAGAACCACCTTGAGAGATTTTACGATGAGTTCGTATGTAGTTTGCGCTCGGTGAAAAAATACGAATAAAATCGTTTTGATGGTCAAAGAGGTTTTTCTTTTAAAGTACGAGCGGAATTGTTACCTATGGAGCGTAAAGTAAATAATTATTATTTATATTTATATATTTATTATATTTATTTATATTTATATTTATATATTTTTTCGTAGCTGATCCCATATTTTTATTCCAAATTCTGATCCCTAATCTCAAAAATGAGGAGAATTTTGATCCCTGAACCCGCAAAAATTTGATCTCTGATCCCTGATCCCTGATCCCATGAAAAATACTGCTGATCTCGATCCCACGCGTGTTGATTCCAGGTGCCAGGGTTGTGATCCCTGATCCCATATACCTAGTTATGACCCTGTTATTTGTTGCACGAATTATAAAACTGCAACCGGTGAGTAAAACACAACTTAATTTTTTTTTTCTCCATGCCGTCTTTCGACTTCAAAGACATCTTTTGGACATAAATGCACTTTCTTTCAGCTTTGAAATGGCATGTTAAGCTAGATAATAAATTATGTAGACCTCGGAGGGAAATATATTTTCGTGCGTGAGCTATTGTAATTTCCAACGAGTCAGCCGAGCGAAGACGCGAGGCTGACGAGGCGGCAGCCTTAATAGAGCCGATGCGTGAGAGTGTTGTGTATGTAGAAAAAAAAGTTCGAGCGCTCCAGAGAAAATATAAGGCAAGGTAGTAAAGGAGCAAAGGCCGCTTATCATGCCGCTTACCAATATGAAAGCGCGTGTTTTGAAATGTGATGTCATTAGACAAAGTGGCATGATGGGACATCGTTTACGTGAACATTTATAACGGAGTGAAAACACAAGTTTACGATTTTTTTCCCATTTCTCTGACCATTGTGTTGTGTCTACTTTCTTGGAGTTTTGAACCAGCGTGTTCGACGCGAAAGGCAAAAAGTTGTTGTCTAATCAATCGGACGGACCAGAAAATTCATTTTCATTGTTGATCTAAATACAAAGTGTGCAAGGGTTTTACTTACATTTCTATAGTATTGTGTTCAGTATTGGTAACTTAGATAAGTTGAGTTGAAGTACTTTGAAATTAAAAATAACTACATGATCTATTGGGTTCCAAACACGACAATCTGATACAAATCTGCAAACTTATGGGCTCCTGACTATGTATTATATTGACTGTCTCTTTGGCACTCTGGCTACCGTCTAGTTATATCGTATAATCGAAAAATTGGATTCGGATCAAAGGATTTAGGACCCTTCATTTGACCATCAATAGCCCACTTTCGATAGATTAAAATTCAGTCCTAAATAAAAGGCATCATCTCAAGGCTCTGGGGAATAAATAATGGAATTTCTGGCGATTGAGTGCCAACGAATAAGCTGGAAATTAAATATTTCTGCGGCACGAGAGCAACAGGCTAAGGGCCTGGGCCCTTGAGTATAAACGCATTATGGGTAAAGTGATATGGGTATTTAAGCTTGTGATTGCACGTGGGCAATCAGTCTAGGCCGACACCATCTCAGTTACTACTAAGTTTGTTTGTGTTTTGTCAGAACGCATAAAACCTAGTAGGAAGGTTTCATGAGCTTGGGCCTGGTTCCTACCCAGATTTCCTGTATTTTTTTTTCCCACGGGGTTTTTTACGACAGGTTTTTTTCTGGCCGCCGTTCTAACCGCGATGTTTGTTAGTGGTTGCTAAGCTCTAGGTATGTCTTATTGTCGCGTGCTGTGACGGAGATTTCTGTGAAAGCAACGGTTTTGTACGCTGGTGCTCGGTTTCCTCATTATTGTACGCCGGTGTTCGGCCGAAACCTAATGGTTCAATGTATTGGTTGTCTGTTGTTTAGTGTAGCTGAAATTAAGGATTTATATGAGTTGATTCCTTAGAGCTTCGATATGATGCCTTTTGATTAGGACTGAATTTTAATTTATCGAAAGTGGGCTATTGATGGTTAAATGAAGGGTCCAAAATCCTTTGACCCGAATCCAATTTTACGACTAAAAAAACACACACACACACAACAAGACGACCTTTGCGAAAAAAAGCAAACTCCAATTTCAGCCGGAAATTATCTAAATTTCGGGAAAAAAACTCTGATTTTTGGCATACACAAAGTTAGAATCTCATTAACAAACTCCGATTTTCACATACAAAGACAAACTCCGATATTCGCAAAAGCCAACTTCGATTTTAAGAGCACAAAAACAAAAATGTCCCTTAGGAGCTTCCGTAGGTTTCTTATTTTTCTTTAACTAATTTGTACCATAAATGAAGAACAGGCCGGCTTATTCGAAATAACAGGACAGGGAAATAACTACAAAAATTGAAACGAAAAACGAAATGGAAAAAAAAAAGACTCTCCGGATCCCGACCCCGACCTCGGCCCCGCGAACAACGACAGCAAGTACTGACCTAAATATTGTAACATTAAAAAAATAAAAAAAAAAAAAAAATAAAAAAAAAAAACCACTAGAAATCGGCTAAAAATCCTTCGAGCCAAGAGTCGAGTGATGGACTCTTGTTCGAACAAAGTGTATAAACTACCCGTAGCCTCTTGTTGAGGGAAGCGTTAAGGTGCTTAAAATTCCATGTACAAATGAATTGATTGAATGGTATATTTGTCCTAAATTGCGTTTTTCTCCTGATGAAATGGGACTTCAGCATACCAAAATAATCTGTTTACGTTCATTGAAAATATACCTGTTTGTTCTATCAGTTGTCCGCTTTACTGTGTAGCTTATGCGGCCTTTAAAATCGGCAAAGTTTTTCAAAAGTATGAAGTTTAAATTCGAGAAAATAAACCTGTTCTACCCAGACTTGAAAACTAAATCTTTTATCTGGCCATTGAGAGAAATTTAAGTGAAGACAGTTCTCTTGAACTGTTCCGCCAAATTTACTCTGTTTGACAATTAATTTGACCCTGGAGGTTCCAGTGGGCTGTGATGGTGTTAATGTTTACAATAGCCGAAGCGAATCTTTTATCACTTACCCAGGCACATGTCGTGGATGCTTATACAAATCCATGTTAGTTGTAAGCAAAGTGAGCTTCTCCATTTTTAAGTGATGTTCTGCTTTAAATAATTGCTGAAAGTTTTTGCGTACAACAGTCGATTAAATTTTCGTAAGTTTCTGGGTGAACATCGCGTTGCTAGCAACAACCGAGGAAATTTGCAATGCAAAACATTGAAATATCATTTGGAACCCATGCCACTCTCATTATTGTTTGCTCTGTGTACCGATAACAATATTATTGATCTTTTAGAACAATAGGAGCACTATGACGCCAAAAAGACTACTGATCACTACTTTGCAATTCTCAGCTTTTTTTGTCTGCGAAGGAAGTTGTCTAGTCTACGACTTCTTAATCCTCTCACCCAAAAGTGGATAAAGTTCTTTTGGAGACGGAAATAGACATTATTATTATTATTATTATTATTATTATTATTATTATTATTATTATTATTATTATTATTATTATTGAATTATGAAGACTCGCGTTTACATTTCGTGCAGCAAACGACGCATGCTTTTCGAGATTTGCATCTGGCTCTACGTAATACTCACCCGCGCTAGAAGTGGTTTTCGGGAAAGTCCTGTATCCAGATCGAAAAGTTGGTTTTTGAGGAGAGTGGAAAACCGGAGAACCCGGAGAAAAACCTCTTAGAACAGAGAAAAGAACCAACAACCAAGTTACCTCACATTTGTCCTTGAGTCCAGGAATCGAACCCGGGCTACATTGATGGGAGGTGACTTTTTCACAATTATCTTAAAATCGTACATCAGCGAGTTGACTCAACTTCCCAATCGAACCCTCAACACCAGCAGCTTCCGGCATCAGTGAAGTTTTCAAAATGTGCGATCAAATAATAAGAGGAACAATAAAGAACATAATATCTGGGCTCTGTCGAAATGTCCCTTTTTGAAGGTGTTGCATTTTTCCCTGGTATATAAAGGCAAAGGCGCCGTTAAAAACTTCTCTGATTGCTGCCGTTCCTACCCAGCCTCCTCCCCCTCCACCGAAACTCAACCATTGTCGCTAGGGTGACGTCATCAGCAAAAACGTGCTTACCAACAAAACACAACATGGCGGGCGAAGATGAAGGCATCGTAAACGAAAGCTGTGCGAATAAAGTACAGATCAACAGCCATAATTTAAGAGGACCGGAGAAAGACCTCCAGGCAATTTTCAAGAAATTGAGGGTGGATAGTGGACCGTAAGTAGCTCGTACCTATTATTTTTTATCTTCTCAAATTTCACCATAGCTTGAAGTTGAATTTGTCGTCTTTTTTCTATAGTTTGTATACATCGAATATTCGTTTCATGTACAGCTATGGTCTCACCCGTTTACTATAAATGAGATCTCGTTTGATCACATCAACTTATCTTAATTTAGGTCTACCCTTTGAAAGATTATTTTACATTGTTCTGACTTTCGAACGTAAATTACCAAAGCTAGCTAGATGTTTGCATTGGTTTGCTGGTTTTTGTCATTTCGATTAACTGTAAAATCAGGGAAAGCCCAGTAACGTATAGAAGATATCTGTAAGCCCACGTCTGAAATACACAAGTTTGTGTTTTCAACCATTGCGTGTGATTTTAAGTTGATGAAAGCAGCTACAGTGTTCATGAATTTAGAAGAAATTACTGCATGTTGTTGTATCAGCAACTATTTTTATTAAAGGAAGAAAACGCTTCTCTTTTATTGGCGTTTGCTGTGATGGCCCATACTTGGGTGCAAAAAAAGCTGAATCCTCTCCCTTTTATTTTATTAATTCTTTTAACTGTTCGAATCTCGTAATTTTGTGGCATGTTTACCGAACAGGAAATGAAAAGGAATTTGAATTGGTCGTTTCGCCAGCAAGGTGATTCGCCCAATATGAATCCTTTTCGCCAAGAATTAAGTTTATTTGCCTATATAGCAACTGTTTCAAGTCCCCAAGAGTGCCTTATTCAATAGCGTGTCTCTTGGTTGTTGTGCAATGAATGAGATAAATTGGGTGCTGGTAAATCAATTTTGATCTATGTGTTGGTGAATGTCTTAATGCATCCTGCATTCTTTTCCCCAGTTATTTTTT
>NC_090879.1:45321352-45351352 GCF_036669935.1 Montipora foliosa
CTAGCAGTATGCCTGACTTAATATCTCTTGAATCAAGTTAGTAAATATTTCAGGGCTTTAAATTAACAAAAAAATCCAGTCGCAATTTTTCGACAAGATACGAACATTTAGTCGCAATTTCGCAACATTTAGTCTCAAAATCGTCGTGATACATTGTGTTGTCAGTGCATGGTTTAGTAAAACAAAATATGAGCCTGCAATACTTGTGGGTAAAGAAACCACTGAAAATGGTGAATGTCCAAAGGAATGGTCCAGGAGTTGTGCACGTAACATGGCAGCTAAATTAATAATTATAAATTGCTACGATTACACTATCTTCAGATCGAAAAGAAAAAGGAGAAATAAATAGTTTTGTCATTTCTTTATTTATTTTACCAATAGGCCATTTTACAGTTGTTTGCTCAGCGACCAAGCCTATGAATGGCTGCGAGGCTGCCGGTGACCTTGCATTGATACAGACCTCACTGCTTTTATCATGTAAATTGTGTTGTTGTAACGCTAATTAGTCCATATTAACATTACAAAAGCATGAAGGTTTGTATCAAAACAGGGTCACCGGCAGCCTCGCTTCCATTGTTAGGCCTGGTAACTTAGCCACAACTGTAAAATGGTCTATTAGCAGCAAAGTGGCAAATGCTAACCATTTGGTTTGGGAAGAGTAAAAGTGAAAACAAATGACTTCTCCAGATATTTTTATAGTTGCAAATGGAAAAAATTCAGTCGCAAATGTGACTGTATTTGTCGCAATTTCAAGCCCTCTGTTCATTTATTTTTTAATGTCGTACAAGGTTACATGTCTAAGCACATTATAGGTGGATGGCGATGCTAGAGGCTTATGTGGCGCTTGTCTGGTCAAACGTGAGTTCCAGAGCAAAAAAGTTATAGCCTAAAATAATTACAATCAGGATGATGATGATGATGATGATGATCGATGATTATGATGATAATGATGACGATAATGATGATAATAATAATAATAATAATAATAATAATAATAATAATAATAATGATAATAATAATATATAATGACAATATTAAGAATCATATTTACTGTCATGAAAAACTGTAATTACTGTTAAGTGTCCATAAGTTCATTTCAAAGTTTGAGGACCTTGAATGCATATTGAAAAAGAGCATTTGTGTGATTGGACATGCAAATACAATTGTCTTTTTGCCTAGTGAGGTACTAATGACAATCAGAGTCAGAAAGGAATGGGAGACTTGATGTTTATTAAGTCTTGCTGTTGCAAGTCTCCAGTTGGTCAGTGGTAGTCAGCTTCCAAACTACTGTAGCAATCAAGTCATAGGTTTGACTCGGATCATGTTGAGGGTTACTTATTATTATTATTATTGTTGTTATTATTATTATTATTATTATTATTATTATTATTATTATTATTATTATTATTATTATTTTCAGGCTATGCCCATTAGGCTGCGTTTCCTTATCGTGGGAAGTGTTTCTTTGTTGCACTGTAACTATTATTATACCTCTCTGGCATGGCTGACATTGCACTGCAACATCAAGTTGGCCTACTGACTACTAATTTGTACCTGTACTTTATTACTGACTCCGTCTTCTCTTCTCCTCGTTATGATAGGAAGTGAGAGCACGGCTGCCCCATCAATGAAGCAACTGAGACTAGGTAAACTACAGACATTTTTCTGGGAAGTCACGCATCTGTAGTGTTAGTTTGTTGTTTAAACAGAGATCTACTGGCTGTTAACCCAATGTTAATCGTCATATTCATGAGAGGCATGGCACAGGAAAAGAATGGACTTAATTAGGGGAAATGAATCACTTCCATGTGTGTTTTGCTGAAATCTTGGGAAGGAGGGTGGGGTACAACTACTAAATAGAACAAGAAAGAAGGACAAAAAATTACTTATTGTACCAGTATACACAGTTTACATCTTAGTTTTCCTTTACTTTCATGTCTTTTCCCTGCTGGGACTCTGTCTGCAGTTGCTTTCCATAGTGCTATTCCATTCATTGGTTTTGGATTCTTGGATAATGCAGTTATGATTGTAGCTGTAAGTACTGAAATGCCATTTAACATTGAATGCACATATATAGTGTTAACCCTTTCATGCCCAAGAGTGACACTTCTAGATTTTACTATGTCTAATGCCTCACAGATGTGGGCTCATCAAAGGGTGGTTCCTTGGGGACCTCTCAAAAACTTATAATAATAATGTCCCTAATAAAAAATATAGGAAGTGATGAGCTGTGAATGTGTTCTTTGTAGGGGGAGTATATCGATTTCAAAATTGGCATGACTCTTGGGATTTCAACAATGGCTGGTGAGACTTGTTGTGGCAATGACACTGAACTCTCCTTTTGTTTTGCTCATTGTGTGAACTAAAATTAAAATGCTATCTTTAGCTCTTTAAGTATTGACATCAAGAGATTTGTGAAGAAAAGAGAGGACTAAAATCTAAATGTCATTTCTACTGTTGTTTTACCTTTAGCTGCTGCCCTTGGTAACGTTGTGTCAGATGTAGCTGGAATAGGGTAATTTAACTTTATTTGTAAGTCATTTCTTTCTGAAATATGTCTAATGTGTTTTGCACAATACGTATTTAATATTCCAGGTGCGCTTTCATGGCCCTCTGCACATGAGAAAGTGTGAAATTTTATTACTCTTCCACCAAATTAGCCTGGAGCGACTCCAAGGCTGGTCTCCCTAGGGGTAAATTTCACATTGATTTTCAATTCTCTGTCTCATTGCTTTGTTAGATCCATCCCTCCTTCATGACTGAGAACAAGTCGGTTGTGTTGCTTTGGTGGTTGATGTAATGTCAATGCAATGACATATTTACTAATAACCAGATTTCAGTCTCCATTGAAGTTCTTTCAATTGTTTTTTTTTTGTTGATTATAAACAATTATTATTCGTGAACCATAGATTACTCAATAGAGTTCTTATAATGTGATTGTTACATGTTGTCTTAACCCTTTATGACACCATGTGTGGAAATCCATTGTTTTAAAAAAAACGTCTTGCCAGGGAAGATAGAATAGACATCATATTTGTGTAACAAAAGTAACAGTATTTCTTCTTTAATCTGCCTTGATGCTGTCCCCACCTTTGTATATGGTAAGTGTCATAACTCCTAATTGAGGTGTGAATTTAGTTTAGAATTCCAGGGGAAGGCACCACCCAAAAAGGGTGCACTTCCTCGCTTGCAGTTGCTGTTTATCACTTAGTAAGCTTCCTAATTCCAAATCAGAAGTTCGCACCCCACTTGCATGTTACGTGGTAGAGATGACATCATGAGGTTGTTATTATCTGTATCACTAGAAATACCAGTCTGGTGAATGCAAGTCAAGGGTACTGTCAGTTTTGCTGTTCTCATATAATATCTACAATCACTTGTTCACAGCCTTGCTCACTATGTAGAGGCAGCAACAAACAGGCTTGGCATTAAGAGTCCTAACCTCAGTACAAAACAAACAGAAATGCCAAGAACAAGATTTGTTACAAATATGGTAAGGACATACATATAAATTGAACAAAATTTAGACTCGATGTTGCCGTGCGTTTGTTCAATTGTCAAAATGTGGTAAGAACAAAACGAGGCGATAGCTGAGTATGTCACTGGTGTTCTTGTCACATTTTGACATCTTCTTTGATCTTTTACCGAACAGACGCACCGCAACATGGAATCTATTTGTTTTATATTAGTATTTGTACAGTATGCCTCTGTCCCGTAATAGACCATAGGTGAACACCAATCAAACTGCGTGCATTATTGGAGTTATTATATAGATAATAACAAGGTGTATTATCTATAGCATTTTCCGCACAGAATATGCTTAAATGAGGTTTACAACAATGAGCGGCAAAAGAAATATTTAAGACATAAAATGTCATGGTTGAAATCCCTAACTAGCTGGACGTATCCAGTGGACTATTTACAAAGCGTAAAAAGGGTAAAATGTGTAAATTGGTAGATATTGTCATCATATTGTCCTTTTCCCTGTGAGGGAAATAGGGCCTTAAGGTAGATATTGTAGGGGGAATCAATCTCAATTTGCTCAACCGGGTTGGCAAGGTGGTATCGGTATTGCTTAAGCGGGCGCGCAAGTGGTATTGGTATTGTTCTACACGACCGAGGTGTTTTAAGGAGTCACGAAGTAGCAACTCGCAAGGGAAACCAAAGTGCTGTTCGGGATAGCGATTAAAAAAATCAAACATTGAAGCAGATCTGATGCAAATCGAGTTGCCTGGCTCAGAAATTGATTTTGTCCAGACACGAATCACAACCAGGAGCGAGAGACGATTTGTCATACGCAAATCGGAAACAGGTGCGACATGTTCAGCATATAATTTAAACGTAATGCAACTGCTTAAATTCATACTATCTTGGGCGTGGGGAGATGTAGTGAAAACTATTACTAGGTATATTCCTTGTTGCCACAGGACCAATCCCTCCCGTGGCCAGGGTGAGAATTGATACTGGTACAATCACATGCAAATCCAACCAAAGGCAGACAACCTGAATGATTCGAGGCCGCATGACGTTAAATTACTTGATATTTTTTAAAGCGGTACAAGCGAACCCTCTATGTTTCCTTGGACCGCTTTTCGATTGACACTGTGCGCTGACGGGGGAGGGTCGATTGATAATTTCGTCGCGCGTGAAGGACATTTGAGCTCCGCTTTGATTGATTAATTTGAATTTGATAACACTTGATCAATGATCGGCCACTTCGGCTTAACTGCGGAATACCCTTCCACTTCAAAGCAACCCCTAAATTTGCTGGATACTCGGATACGCAGATACTCAGAGAGTGTCATGTATGATGTATACCTTGCAACTCCTAATCCTTACCCCAACGAGACAAAAAAAAAGCATGAGATAGGCCTCGTTCTTTAAAGACATGAAACGGATAGAGCGAACGCTACTTGAAATTTTATTGTGAAAATACGAATCGCTTTGAATAGAAGAAACTAGCATGCGATATGCCTCGTTCATAAGGCCATGACGCTTCGTGTCAGCGTATCCTCGTATACACTTCAGGATAGACTTAGAACACTAGTAGGGGATGGGTGGTATTTTTCCACTTCGTATCCGTCGCGTATTGCCTTCAGAATACCGTTCACTCATAACTGTTCGCTCGTAAAGTTTTCCCTTGTAAAGTTTGCGGACAGACGGTGACCCTTCTCGAAAACGCTTGACATCTTTTAGTGTGGGTCTACCACGAATGGTGTGTGCATTTCTATGTGGTTTGAGCGTACTAGACAGCTGACTAGACACCATATTCATGCTTACTTTTAATGACGCCATTTTCGTTTAATGCCACGTATGCACGTTGGATTAAACTTAAGTGAAACTCGCTCCCGCGCTATTAAGAATAAAGCAGCCATTGCACAACCATGCCACTAATACGCTTTGGTTAACTTCGCGCATGAGCTTTGCAAGGTTGAATGTGATTTGTGACTGAACGCAAAAAATAGGAATTAAAAAATAAAACGAAGGGCGCGTGATGGGGTCGGTATAATCTGAATTTCATGCTTCCATTTTTGCACGGGTCTGTTTTTCTTTTCGTCTCATTCTCCATGAACTAGGTGGCGAAGAGGAACGACTGTTTATAGTCTAATTTAAACTCCTAGCGGAACCGCATGCAAATTCAATGCCCTAACTGCTTGACAAAGCCATTCCTGCATCCTGTAGTTAGTAATGACTCCAGCTTTGTTCAGTTCAGCAGTATTGGTCTTGCAAACTTTAGCTTTGGCTCACCTACAATTGTTCGATGAAGCACTACACGTACTTCAACAGCTACATTTATTATAGATAAATAATCTACAAATCTGACACGCACACAAAGCAGCTGGTTACCGGATTATGGTACTGTTACGAGGTACTGGTTACAACTGCACCGCCATCGCAGAGGTCATGGGACCAAATCCCGTTTCCGCCTGAATTTCGGAGGTGTCTTTAACAGACAATTGCTTAAATTGTTTGGATAATTGTGAGGATTACCTCTATCTTTCGTTTATAACTCACCCTTCTTCTTCTTCTTCTTCTTCTTCTTCTTCTTCTTCTTCTTCTTCTTCTTCTTCTCCTCCTCCTCCTCCTCCTCTTCTTCTTCTTCTTCTTCTTCTTCTTCTTCTTCTTCTTCTTCTTATTATTATTATTATTATTGTCATTATTTCTTTTTTTTAAATTTTTTTTTGCAAATATATTTTTTCTTGCAAATATTATTTACTTATGCCAGAAGTTAATCTAATAGCCCAGTGACCATCGTTTATGAGGAGAAGCTCTTGTGCCTGAAAAGAG
The DNA here is from genome assembly GCF_036669935.1 of Montipora foliosa. Classification (NCBI taxonomy): domain Eukaryota; kingdom Metazoa; phylum Cnidaria; class Anthozoa; order Scleractinia; family Acroporidae; genus Montipora; species Montipora foliosa. Next base: position 45,327,641 of record NC_090879.1, read on the forward strand.
GCTTAACTGGAGGGAATTGTCGTAAATTCATGTAAGTTCCCACGGCCTGCTCCCGTCTGACCTTGTAGCTCAGTCGGTAGAGCAGCGGTGATCTAACCCGACGGGCGTGGGTTCAATTCCCACCCTGGTCAGAGTTTTTCTCTGTCCCTGTGTGGGCCCATTTCCATTAGTGGGGCAAACGCTCACATGGTTCATATGGGGTACAAAACTAGCACTTCACATTACACTCTAATCAGTTAAGTGAATAGTAAATGGTTTGCCTCGCATTAAGGTTATTGCATTGCAAAGCTACATTTTTCAGAAATTCACAATACTACGTTTGGTTTGAAAAAGTCATGAGTGTTTTGAAGAAGGTAATGGCCACACGACGTAGTTTACGTTGTAGAGAAAGTGGAAAGGCGTCTGATTAGATTTGTCTGTTTTAGGGACGAGCATTGGGAATTGTTTTAGGATGTTTTATTGGAATGTTTCCTTTGCTCTTTTACGAAAGCAAAGACGACCAAGAAGAAAATGACAACAGATGATCACAAGAAATGCAATAAATGTAATTGAACTCTGGAAGTATATGCCTTGATTGGATTTGATCCCTTTGATCCAGTGTTGTCTTGAGAAGGGCTGCTCTAAATATGATTGCCGTTTCCTCGACCTGACTGGAAGTCATCCTCGTCTTGACTCTAAAGGTGATTTTTTCTGTTGAAATGTCAGTATTCAACAACAGTCGTTCTTAGTCCTACACTCACCCAAATGATCAAATGCCATGAAATAATATTTAATTCAACTAATTCAACTGTGACACCATTACATTTGAATTTTCTTCTCTATTCATTCACATTCACGTAGATTCGTATATTCGCACGCTCTTTATAAGTAGATATAGCAATTTCTATGCTAGTGGAGAGTTTATGAGGGCCCGTTCTAGTCAAAATTTCCTCTTATATTTTCCCATTACAGAAATAATAAAAATGTGTTTGCGATTACTTTTATGGTATATCATCAATAATTATATCTACTACTAGAATTATTTATACGTGTACGAATTAATTTTAAGTATCCTATAATTACATGTGGTTTGAATTATTATTATTATTTTTTTTTCTGACCATGAATTATTTTTTCCTCTGTATGAATTTGTGAGCAAATCCCGCAGGCCTTTGCGCATTATTAGTGGATCCCGTTATCCCGTGCGTTTCAACATGGCTGCCAGAACTAGTCGCACAAGCGTTATTCGAGAAAGAAATGAGCGAGGTTTTCGTAATCTTCTACATAATTTGAAGGGAATTTTCCACCTCTTTTTGACCCCTGGTAACGAACAACTAACAACTGGCGCTCTAAGGGCCGCAAGGCAATACCTTCTAGATGCTAAAGAGACTTTATCTCTGCTGTTGAACGACTTAACTGGTGGTGACCCAAACCCAAACAGGGCTGCTACCTGCAAATGCTATACAGGCACCATTGCGGGATTTAAGGGAATCCGTTACTGAGCTTCTGTATATTCTGTCAGTTGAGATAGAAAAGAGGGAGCAAGAGTCAGCTTTGTACGTGGATGCGGCCTACTCTGCTGGTGTGACATTAACACAGCTTGGACCTGGGCGAAGACGTTATGGCATCTCTAAGGAGCAGCTAGAACAATTGCGATCTCTCTTTTTTTTTTTTTTCGTGTTAAAAAATAGCAGATATGCTGCGGGTGAGTGTTTCTACTAGTCAAAGAAGGCGCAAGGAGTTTGGACTTGATGACAAGTTTGAAAGTTATTCAGATAGAACAGAGTGATAATGATGAATTGGATGACATTTACGCGAGTATAACAGGTAACTCAAGTGAAGGCCCCCCACCCCTAATATTGGAAGGAGGCGGTTCATTAGTGCACTGAGAAGCCGGGGCTTTCTTATTCAAAGATGGACAGTCAGCAATTGTTTACGTCGCGTTGACCCTGTTGGCACTGCTTTCCGGTGGCGGGTGACAATCCATCGCACGAAATATTTTGTTCCAACTCCTAACAGCTTTTGGCATATTGACTCTGGGCACAAACTAATACGATACCAACTGATAACTCATGTCTGTATCGATGGCAAAACAAGATTGTTAATATATGCTTCCTGCCGTAACAACAATAACAAGGCTGATACAGTCCTGTCTTTCTTCCAGAAAGGAGTGGAAGGGTGGGTACTACCGTCTCGTGTGCGATGTGACTATGGCATGGAAAACGTTTATGTTGGCCAAGACATGATAAACCACCGTGGACAAGGTAGAGGAAGCATCATTACTGGATCCTCAGTACACAACTCCAGAGTTGAGAGAGCTCATCGGGACATTTACTCTGGGGTGCTGGCTTTTTATGCACACATTTTTGAAGCAATGGAGGATGAGGGCATTCTTGAGATATTGGATAATGTTCATTCATACAGTCTTATGTCTTTATTCCCAAGATCAATAGATCTTTGGATGAGTTTATCCAATAAATGAACAATCACCCAGTTTCAAGTGAAAACAACCAGTCAACCTTAGAATTGTGGGAAAAGGGTATGTTGGACAACATGCATTCTGGCAACACAGCACTGTCACCAGCAGAAATTGATGAGTTTGGAGTAGATTCAGAGGGTTTATTGTCTGTTGATGAGGAAGATTATCAGGTCAATGTTTCTCCACAATCAGTAGAGTTTTCTGATGATCACTTAACCCGAATGCCAAGTCCATTACAGAATGATGAGAATAGTGGTGTTAACATCTTTAAACAGTGCGTGGAGCTACTTTTGGTAAACCTTGAAATTATGAGACAATGACAGTCTGGAAAGAAGAGAACAAAAGAAGTTATTGATGCAGTATTCCCCATTATCCAATCTACCTTTGACAGCTTTGTCTTTCTGGTGTTTTATACTTTAATTGATAGATACAGTGTAACAAAAAGGGCGATTTTCTTGGGTTCTTTTTGTTTCTATTAGAGCTCTAGATTCCTATGTTGAAAAGCACTTCTGAGTGCCTTTATTTTTATCCCTATTACAGTGCAACATAGTCCTATTGATTATTTCTATTAATATTACTTTCAGAACTTTGGTAGTGAATTTGAGCACAGTTATTAAATTTGAGCTTTGAATCCCCCCATTAATTAATTTGGTTTCAGAAGCGGTGTAAAACACAGAAGATCACTGAGTATGAAAGCATATCATCAGTTCCTTCATCAGGTAATTCAGCGAGTAGCCTTATGTAAATACGTCCTGTCGGGGCAAGTGATTTTTTGCCAAAGCTTGGAGTCTATCCTACGGCCACTGGGGATCTTTGGGGGCAATAGTGTCCCGGAACAGTTTTTCACGATCTCAAAGCAGAATCCCTCCCTCTCGGTACCTTTCAGCAACGCTGCCAATTCCTTCTCCAGTTGTTTAGCACTCCAGTCTCCACAGACCTCAAATCCTGAGGTAACTCGCTTGGATTTTTCGAGTTCGGCCTTTTGTGCTTTGGATGGAACTCGATCATTACCATGCTCAATAACAACATCTTTTGTCACAGTCGGTGATCCAGTTGGCCGCCCAGGAACACGCCGAGAATACGGTGCAGCTCGGGCAGAGGGTGCAGATGTTGAATGAGTGTATCCAGGCGAGGTGACCCAGGCACGCCACGGGTTGTGTTTCTACCTCTGGAATCTACAATTGGAACCCGACGATGAAGTTCTTGGACAGCATTTGTCGAGTGCAAACTGTCTGCACGGCTTGACGAAAAGACGAAACACTTGATCTCCCTACTATGTTTGTATGTTGAGTGATACTCTGAATGGCATTTTCAGCAATTTTGAGAATTTCTTCCTTTTGTGAAACGCTCCAACCCTAAGAGCTAACAGCCATGTTGAAAACACCTCATGGTAGTGTAAGGGCCCGCAATGGCTAATGGGACTCGGTAACAGCGCGCAAAGGTCTACGGGATTTGCTCATAAATTCATGCAGAGGAAAAATTAGATCATGGTCAGAAAAAAATAACCAAACACAGAAAAAATAGTTCAAACAACGTATAAATAATTATAAGATACATAAAATCAATTCGTACACGTTTTAATAATTCTAGTAGTAGATATAATTATTGATGAAATACCATAAAAATGATTGCAAACACATTTTTAATATTTCTTTAATAATGGGAAAAATATATGAGGATAATTTTGACCAGGACGGGTCCTCAGAGAGAGTGCCTACCAAGCATTCTGATTGGTTAACTCTGGGATGATTGGCAGCTCAAGAGAACAAATTGGATTCGTAATGAGTACTGTAAGTAGTTTTCAGCTTATTAGATATTGAGCTTGTGTAGTATATACTAAAACAATATTCAAATACCGGTGAAGCTGCGATGTTTAGCTCCCTTGGAGAATAGTTTTATCGTTAAGTTTAATTCTTTCAGTTCAGCACTTAGCTGAGATACTTGTGGATTTATCTCATGGCTAATTGGATATGTCCTCTCCTTTTTTTTAAGAAAACAAAAGGCTTAAATAGCCCTGTTGGTTTGTGTTTGTTTTGTTGCTTTTTAAACTGGTAATTGTACTAAAAAAGAGCTAAGAGATTTCTTACAAAGGAGATAGGAGAGTCCAACTAGTTCGTACGCTGACACCGGAGTCGACGGAGTTGACTTTTTTGACCTACAATTGTAGCCTTAATTGTGTATGTATTGCTCAGAATTGCAACGAGGCGACTAACTTATTTGAATAAACACAATAGAAAACGTGAATGTTGTTTAAATCACCATCCGAGTTAAGCTATCGCTAAAGATATGCTCAAGAAGGAAAGAAAAGTAACTCTATTTAAGTGTCTTGTCCTTCTAGCGCTGGAGCAGTAGTTGGGGACACTGTAAACTGGAATTAACAATTAACGCAAATCAAGTGAAATGTTGGTTTTTGAGGTAGATTTCCAGTAAAGCGACGAAAATAAAATGACCCTTCCTTGGTAAGGGATTGAAGTTTGTCTTGAAGTTTGCTATTCAGTGGTAGAGAGAAAAATGGTTTGTATTCGTGTTATTACATATATCAGTATTAAAGCATCCCATTATGATCACAACGGCTTAATTTTTTGTGACCGTCCCTCTTTTGCTATCTATTTTTTTTTCATATCCTTCCCTTTCGGAGGTCTAAAAAAACTGTGACCCTCCCCTGTTTTCCACCCCTTCTTCCTGCTAATATCTGACAAGTCCCTTAGACTACAGTTTTACATTTATTTTACCTTTATTTATACTACGCACACAAATAAAAAAATGAGAAAAATAGGAAAAACAAGATGAAGATGTTCTTAACTGGCTCTCGGCCTGGGTATGTTCTTAGTATGATCTTAAAATTGTGATTCATCTCAACCCGGCGTTCGTATAAAAAAGGTTGCAATGAAAAGTACTTTAATTAGGTGATTCGAATGATGATTCGTTATCTCTCTTCTCCCCTGTCAAAACGGAGGCTAGGAATAACGTTCTTCATTGCCGTCGCACAATAAGATATTCCATGATAGGCGAACAAAACGGCGGACCTTCGACCTTTGAGAAAAAGCAAAAAAAAAAAAAAAAAAAAAAACTCTTGAAGCGAGAACAGAGCCGTATCCTTCCCTTTCGGAGGGCTAAAAGAACTGTGACCCTCCCCTGTTTTCCACCCCTTCCCCCAGGTAATTTTTGACAAGTCCCTTAGACTACATTTTTACATTTATTTTACCTTTATACTACGCACACACAAAAAAATAAATACGAAAATAAGAAAAACAAAAACGAGCAAAATGAAGATGTTCTTAACTGACTCTCGGCCTGGATATGGTCTTAGTATGATCTTAAAATTTTGATTCATCTCAACCCGGCGTTCGTATAAAAAAGGTTGCAATGAAAATTACTTTAATTAGGTGATTCGAATGATGATTCGTTATCTCTCTTCTCCCCTGTCAAAACGGAGGCAGGCAATAACGTTCTTCTTGCCGTCGCACAATAAGATATTCCATGATAGGTGAACAAAACAGCGGACGTTCGACCTTTGAGAAAAAGCGAAAAAAACAAACTCTGAAGCGAGGACAGAGCCGTAACCACGCTCTCCACCTACACCTTCAAAACAATTTTAAAAATAATGAGGAGTAGATGAAATCGCATGGACCCGAGGGCAAATAAGGATTGATTTCACGGGTATTTTCGCGACGAGGACAACTTGGAAAACTTTGAAAATACAAGTGAAATTAATCCTTAATTGCACGAGGGCACATTGCGATTACATTTTTATCACATGAAGGGCAAAATTACTGAGGGAAGCCCGTCCAATGCCGCGATAAATGACAGTGAACTTAAGTGACAACCGGTTCAATGAACACCTTAGTCTTAAAATTACAGTAAACAAGCTCTCATTCGGTTAAAATTCAATTATATAAATCGTTGCCGCGAACAAAAATAGCACTGAAACTGTATTTTATACATGATGTTAAATGATTAAAGTCAGAATGTGGAAGAAAAATTCCTGCTCTGAATAAAAAATTGTTAACCAATCAGGATCAAGTTATCATGCCCGCTGATTACTAAAATTGCCCTCGTGATTAAGGAAAAAATGCCCTCCGTCTCAGCCAATCGGCGTTCAGTAGTTGTGCCCCGTTTGTGATATATAATTAACAATTAGACCCGTGGCCCTCGAGGGCGAATGGTCTAATTGTTTTAGTATCACCCAACTAGTCGGACAGAAAAGGCGAGAATAAAGTTAGCAAATGCAAGTTCAAGAAATATCTATTTCGGAATAAAACGAAAGAAAGTGTCACGCTTTTCGCTACTCGAGGACAATTACTAGTAGTCCTGTAGTAGTGAACCCAATTTAAATGCAGGATTTGCATTAGTCTACTAATTGGGTGATACTAATGCTTAATAGACCACATTCGTATTCTCAGTATTGTTCTAGAACTAGCTTGCAATGGAGGCTAATGCGGGGAAATCTTTTCAAATGCAGATTCCCCCGCAGAAGCCTCCATTGCAAGCAATTTCCATTCTAATACTCAGAACACGAGTATGGTCTGTTGCGCATGTTAATGTTGTAAAGCTCCCGAGTGTTGTCCGATACACTCGACGAGATACCAGTCGTGTATACTCAAGTTCAACAACTTTGACCGTTTTTCGCGAATGTACGTATTGAAAAAGTGTTGGAAATATATTTTTAAAGATAAATACATGTTTCATACCTTGCCAAAAACGTAAGTTTATTGAGATGTGGCCGTGTCGCCAAATAGAACTTAAGATGCACGATATTCGTTGAAAGTCCATTGAGAACCGCCGTGCATAACAGCCAAACGTTAATGACAGGAAAACAAAACAAAAGAGCGCGTGATACAAACATTTAATTTTGTATCAAGCACACGCTTATTAACACATGAAACAGAAACAAAGAAGGTGCAATAATACATATAGGGCGTTTGCATGATGACGCCTTTTGACTACAAGTACCAGAATTCTTCAGGATATTCGCAGACGGAGCGGAAAGCCCTAGGAATTGTCTGGGCATGCGAACACTTCAAGATGTATCTTCTTGGTAACATGTTTCGCTTGATTACAGACCACAAGCCTTTGGTACATATTCATGGCAACGCTAGGTCCAAACCTACACTACGGCTCGAGATGTGGAGTCTAAGGCGTCAGCCATATGATTTGCAGATTGTGTATGAGCCCGGTGCTTAATATTATTACTGATCCTATGTCAAGGTTGTCTGTTAGTAGTAATTTGCTGGAGGTGATTGATGATGGTAAAGATTACATAGGAATGTTAAGTGTAGAAGCTGTCCCATACGCCATGTTAGGGTGTGAGATACAGGTAGGATCAGATTTTTGTCCAGAGATCCAGACAATCAAGGAAGCTATCACTCAAGGTAAGTGGGAGAAGTGCAGTGTGAATTTGAAAGTTGTGAAGCATGAGCTGAGTGTTTCTCATTGAGTCATTTTGAGAGGCAGTAGAATATTGATACCTTCACGTCTTAGAGGCAAAGTGCTAGAACTTGCCCACGAGGGTCATCAAGGGATTGCCTGAATGTCAGCAGAGGCTAAGGTCAAAGGTGTGGTAGCCAAGGCTGGATCCCCCAGTACCTGTAATAACCACGAAGATTCCAGATGGTCCACGGCAATTTTGTAGTTGATTGGCTTGGTCCTTTGCCAGATGGACGCAGTGTGATCGTTGTTATAAATTATTATAGCTGAGTTTTTAAAGCTGGATTTTTAAGTCAACTAAGAGTGACGAAGTGGTTGCTGGATGCTATCTTTTGCAGATTTGGTTATCCGCAAGCTTTAAGAACAGATAATGGACCGCAGTTCATTTCAGGTGAGTTTTAAATTGTATTTGGAGAGTCATGGCATTTAGTGCGTGTCCACAACACCATTGTGGCCGCAAGCTAACGGCTTGGTTGGGAAGGCAAGCAGGTCTATTTTGAAAGTTTTGAATAGAGCTTGTGTGGAGAAGAAGGATCTGCAGGTTGAGTGCAGAACATTTCTAGTTGCTTACCGTTCTACACCGCATTCTGGAACGGGATGCACTTCATTTGCTTTGATGTTTGGCAGAGAAGTGAGGACAAAGATCTTACAACTGGAAGCATCAGTTAAGAGTAGATATGTCGTTAGAGATAATGATGTTGATGTTGCGTATGAAGGCATATGCCAACAGGGTTGTTTCAGAGGTTGAGGTTGAGGTTGAGGTTGGAGACACAGTAGTGCTCAAACATGGAAACCGGTCCAAGCTAGCCCCTAATTTCAAACCTAAACGGTTCACTGTAACAGGTCTTGATCGTTGAGACATGGCTGTCTGTGCTGACAAAGATGGTTGTGTGAAGAGGCGTAATGTGAGTTTTGCTAAGAATTTGCAAAGTTCAAGTGCAGTGGGACAACAGAGGAACTTCAGGGTGTGGCGGTAGAGGCTTCAAAGCCAGTTGAGTCGTCGGAAGTTGTTGTCCCCAAGGAAACTATTCGTATGAGTGCTCGGGAACATCGCTTGCCAGGCAGGTTCCTAGATTACCACATGCATTGACTAATACTATATGCACTGGACTCTCAACTCGTTTCAGGTTTCATTATACAGTTTTATTGATTTTCTTACAGTCCATTTGTTGGAGAGATGTAATGTATTAGCATATATTAGAGGACACGTGATCAAGCGAATTGTAGCGGCCATGGCAGTGTTGTACTGTAGGTTGCAAGTTGTGTTATTAAAATGTTATAATTAGTCGATCGAGTACGGATCCACTAAAGTTCTATCGTCCCTCGCCAAGCGACTAGTTTCCCGTTATTGCAATTCTTTGAAGCTTATTTTTTTCCTATTCCACAGTCTAACGTTTTAATGCCAGATGCATCCTCTTTCCTTTCTAAACGTTACTTTACTTGTGCCATCAATATTCTCCAAATCACTAATTTAGCGACAAGGGAGACCCAACAGTGGCGTTTGCGAACAAGTAACTATTGTTAATGTCTAAACAGTGTCAATTGTCTTTAAAGCAGGTACAATGAATGAAACCTTTGTTCTTGTCAAATAAACTTTCTGCTTTCGAGCAGTCTTCATGAATATTTTATGGCAGTCTTGTTACTACTTGTTAGTTCGTTAATCACCTCCCACTTAGTTTTGTTTTGAAAAGAAAAATTTGAACTGAAATTCTGGTCGAGCATTTGTGTCTATTTCCTTCGGTGTTGGTGCTTCTAAAGAGGAACTAAAATGTCTTGAGCAAAAGCGGGAAAAGATTTGTTAACGGCCTAAAGCGAGTGAGCTGTTCGAAAGACGGAAGGAATTCAACCATATGGAAATCTAAGTTCGCAAGCTTAGAGGAAACTTGGTTGATGCATGAATTTTCAGGAGTAGATTTAATGGCTGAGGAATTTAAGGGAAGGAGCAGACAGGAAGTAATTTCCCATTTGAATTGAGTACATTGTTAGATTGGTAAAAATAGTAAACAGCAAAACGAGCCACTTTGATTCGTCGAGTGCGTTGGTCGCGTGTTACGTACTTGGCCTTCGATCTTTTCATTCCTTCGTTTCTCAGCAATGAGAAAAAGCCTATTGGCTGCTTTATCAGCCGTAGTGACCGTTGGAAGTCTTGTGGTAATTTTCTACGATTGGCTGAAGTTCTGCCAAGATTCATCTCTGAGTCTAACAAAGCATGATATTGTTGGAGACTATGACCAGCTATATGACGATTATTTTCCACGGTTTTATCATGCGACCGGGCTGCTGTCTCTTCCGTTTGATGACATCGTGGAACCGTTCGAGGCGTGGTTTGCAGGAGAAAAGAACATGAGTAGAATCGATTATTATTACGGTGAGTAACTTTGAAGCTATTTATTAAGTTAAAGCTATTTAATGCCCAATTGGAACTTTACTATGACCCTTTCATGATGTTTTCGATCAACGGAGTATTGTGTGACCAATTCTTGGCCTTAAAGGACACCTTGGGCCTCTTATTGAAACCAATGTTTCAGCAATTTGTTCGTTATGAGAGCTATCGTCCTTGAGAGTCGACAATGTTTTTGTGAACGTAATGATTCGGAAAATGTACCTGTTAAACGATGAAAAAGAGCAAACAATAGGGAAGATATCTGTTTACAAACATTGCTTTTGTTATTCAAATTTGCCAACCACAGGACCAAAAGACCCTTTGTTTCGACAGCCAATGAGGCTCTGGTTGACACATTAATAACATTAATAACAATAAGTGACGTCAACGATATCTTCCCTATAAGACAGTAGTCAATGTTTTGCGCCATTGCCGTTTAGATATAACGAGCGGAGTTGCGCTATTCATTCCTGATAGTACCATATCCTCACTGCATACTCATTACCTCATCGCATAGGATTAAGTTATGGGAAGAGTCCGCGACTGATGAGGCAATAGGCATACAATCGAGGATAAGAGCATGTAGGGGCTTAGTCAACCTCCACCAGGGGAGGCGATTGGGTCGCAAAAGACGACTGTCTTTGTGGAGTACAGGATGAAAAGACCACGCTCCAAGCGGAGAGACCAAATTTAAACTCGAAATGGCGCAAAGCATCACTGACGCTATAGCACGGGCGGAAACGGGGGAATGTGATGGGATAACGGCGTGTTTTGCAATGAGCTAATTAATTATGCAGTGAGAATAGTTTGATATACGTTATAGGCGTTATTGGCGCGGAACGCTAGATAAATCAGGTTTTCGATGCCGCCATCCTGGATTGTGATTAGATGCTTGACCGGGAGAGGGTTGGTGCAGTGGCGGGTTGGGGATGGTCCACTTAACGCCTACTCCCTCAGCAAATATTTCCTCGCCCCAATCTTCCACAGTTACTAAATCTAAGAAAGATGGTGGCCTAATACGAAAATGTGCACTCGCGCGCCCAAAATACGCCTGCACTGCAGGCTACCACGTTGGTGGACGAAAACAAAAGATGTCTCATTAGCTCCTTTTGTTCATCCACCAGCAATTGTACATTACATCATTGTTAACTGTCTCTAGAAATTGGCTGCACACCACCTATCCCGAGTAAGGGATACCAAAAGCATACACCTTATTCCAAAATGGCCGTCATTTTAGTATTCTTTTGTTTCCATGCCAATTGGCCCTTATGGCCTCGCTTTCGTAAAATTCAAAAGAATATTTAACCTTGAACGAGGCTATAAGGGCCAATTTGCATGGAAACAAAAGAATACTAAAATGGCGGCCATTTTGGAATAAGGTGTATAGGTAATCCAACAAATTCCCTTCTTGATCACCTTTCAGCCTCCAGATCTCTTGATGCCTCTTCCACTAGGACATCGAACCATTTACCGAAACATCCAAAATCGTAGTTGTGTACCCTCCTAAACGTGGATTCGTGCCTGAATCCTCCTCATCTTGGCGAGACCTTCTGTGAAAACACTGAAGTGCTTTTCTAGAACTTCTCTAAGAAACGGGTGGTTACTTGCCAGTCCTAGCCCGATTGATAGATGTCGACCACTTTCAGCCAGAGAGGCTGGGTCCTTCCTTCCTCGTAACATAGATGGGTAGCTCCTTATATTGCACATTTTGCGCCACAGTCACACAGCAAAACTCTTATTGTTCCAAACTTTCCACCCGCGTATGACACGTGTAAGTACTCTTGGTGCACTCCTTCGCTTTTGGCAACAACAGCGGAAGCTGTGTCCAGCTCCACCGTGAACTTTGAGAGATACGCTTCCCGCTCCTGTCCCCATCAATATAGTGAAGTTCCCCGTAGTTTCCTTCACTTTCCACTGAGTCGTGACCTTTTGCTACATTAACCCTGGCACTAGCTTCTTGCTGATTTGCTTGTTTTCCTGCACGCCCTTTGTGTGAACTATCGTCCCACAGTGATACCATTGCTCCTTGGTAAGTGGGCATCTTTTAGAGTTCTGCGGTCCTGCACAATGATGACAAAATGCTGGCCCCTAAGCTTATTAGCACTGATGATGATGATGATGATTATTATCATTAGCACTGATTTTTCTGCGTTTGCATTTGCTCCACGATTACTTTGTTTTACTTTGTTGGTGATGGACTCTTTCTTCAGTTGGCGAGAGCCAGTCAATCCTTCGCCTGTTGGTAATTTACGATAGAGAGGTTTGTTAACACGAGTGACGTCCTCGTTTTGGCGTTGTATAGCCACTCCATTGCATTGGCTAGGAAATAAAAACCAATTGTTTTGGCATATGATTCACAATCGGCCGAAACAACATACTTTGTAACCTTGGCTATGGGTGCGTTCGATCGGGAAATCCGGATTTAGATCTTAAAATCTGGATTCTCGGATTTCCAATCGCACACAAAATCTGAAAAAGGATTTTGTCGCGCATCTCACTAATTCAAATCCTTCCTGACATGGATTTCCAATTACTGAAATCTGCGATAAAATTCTTTTTCAGATTTTGTGTTTGATTGGAATCCGAAAATCCAGATTTTAAATCTAAATCCAGATTTTTCAATCGAACGCACCCTATCGCAGCTTCACTTCTGCGCGGTACTTCGTCTGGCATTTTCTTGCAGTCTATCCCCACTGGTGGTGTGCTAAAACGGTCAGGTCTTGTTTATATCCCGCTTGTGCTTGATTCTGAATGTTTTAATCCCATGCCCGTCGCCAGTTGTAGTGTATTTACAACAGAAAAAAAATCAAGGTAGCGGAAACGTTGACACCTTTATTCGTTCCAAATGTGGCAGTTCAACAAGTGATACCAAACACAACGAGATCTCACTCTAACCTACACTAAGATTGGGACAACACGAAGTAAGAATTGGCGCTACCCGTAAATGAACTTTTATTGCTTTGCAGTCATCCGTTTCTTGACGATTTGGAAAGGAGGTTAAGAAACTTACTCATGCAACGTCATTATTTTCATTAGTTTTTAGGATCTTGATTTTCTCAAACGGGGAACTTTCGATCTAGTGATGATTGATTGACAGGTGTGACGTAAAGGTCGTCACCAGGGCAACTTTAAACATCATGCTATTCGTTACTGCATCAAATGGCCATGATACATGCTTTATAGCATACGAAGTGCCCACGACTCTGAATATATTCTCATTGTTTTAGGTATGGACAAGACGATCCAGCGAGGGGATCTCGGTAAACATGGCATTCTCTTCAAAGTCGTTCCCATGCATTCAGAGATGAAACCATCAGATAATGACTTCATCAGTTGCTGGTACAAAGCGCTTCCAAAGTGGTTACCGCGGGCAGGACAGAGTGTCATACCAACCAACCTCTCGGAATTCAAGGTAAAAGAGAAATTGGAAAATGAAAGCGAAGATATATTAGTAAGTATAAGTAACAATAAGTAACAATAAGTAACATCTGAAGAAAGCAACTAAAGGTATGTAATTTCAAAACGTCGTGCAGCAAGATCGTCTGAGTAAGAGAAGTCTTGAGAAGGACAGATGCTGGTGACATTGATTGACGTTTCGACAACCTGAGGGGAAGTCATCCTCTTCATTTGGCTTTTTCAGGCTCCTCCCGACTCTTTATCCCACGCTGAAGTAGTTGTAAATTGGTTTATCACACAAGGAAAGGCACAACCGAGCCACATTGTTGACCGGACCCCCAATTGATGATGATAATAGTGATTGTGATAGTGATAGCGATAATGATAAACACCAGGCCCCAGTTGTTGGAATGGTGGATAGCGCTAACCACTGGATAAATCCGCAGTATCCATTAGGTAACTCAATTGGTTTTGCTAGTGTTTATCCGCTGGATAGTGATTTATCCGGTGGATAGTTTTGAGCAACCGAGGCCAGAAGGCAAAGGGATCATCCCTTTTTGAGGCATTCATGGTGGCATGCCTAGTTACCGTTTGCCATCTAATTGCAAAGCAGTGTATTTTAACACTTTTCTAGTTGTTGTAGGTTGTAACATTTATGTTACATCGCTTGTGCATTGTTAAACCTCGGAGAGTCTTACATGACTAGTTAGGAAAAGAGAGCATGTGAGCTAATTTTCTTTATCATTTTGTTGAATCTGTCTCTGACATTCGATTTTTGTGTTCAGTTGTTATAATCATGGTTTTTATTGACTTATTTGTTGGTATCATTTGTGTCTATAACGGAAGGCTATGGTAACCTGCCACTTCTTTTAGTTTGTTTCAGAAGAATTTCATCGTGGTTTACCGTGTTTAAAATACGAGAGGAAAAATAAACAGTACAACAAGACCAACGCATACATCTTCTACATTTCAAAACACAAGCCCTACAAACCTTTACGATACGAGATGATAGGTTATGACGACATGTTGACATCGCATTACGATCGTTACGTTATTGACTACGTAACATTTGAGCCATGGAGTTTCAACAAGACATTGTTTAGTCTACCTAAAAGTAAGTGACGATTTCAACATTTCATTCATTGGTGGGCACAGCAGTCTCAGGGTCAGCCGATCAATCAAGCCTATAATATGTTTTTTTTCCTCATTTCATTGGTCGGTCACCCAAAACAAGGGCCAATGTGTTGCTTTAGCATAAAAAAGGACATATTTTCTGTCCGCCGGCTCAAATGCCATTTTCATGGGTTACGTTTCCTCAATAATATAAAGAACAACTATCTAGTAACTAATTATTGTTTTAAACTCACTTTTTCGTGCAAATCACCAACTTTCTACGTTGTAAAATTTAGAAACGGGGACCCATGAGCGGGAGCTGCCCCTGGTTTGGTAGGTGTCTTTTATGGGAAGTTATATGGTTTCCTGTGCCCCATGATAGTTTTTTGAAATTTAACTTCAGATATCGGCCATGCAGCAAGGTTAAATTGTGGCTTTTGTTTCAATGACTGCAAGGTGCACTTTCAAATTAACTGATCAAGAAGGTGTCGTCCTTGAATTAACCACGCGGTATGACGCAGAACTAATTACATGTACAGGTTTCAAACAATTTTCGTTTGAACGGAACTAAAAGGAGGGATTCCCTCTCTTAGCTCGACTTTCATACGACCTTCAAAAAAACAAACTTAAAAACAAAACGCAAACAAAAATTGCAAATATTTAATTGGCTTATCGAACAAAAACAAACCAGCGCGAATTTTCATTAGCCTACCGAACGCCGATGCAAACAACGTCATCTCCCCATTGAACTTTCTGGAAAGTTTCGCTTTGCCGTCATTTGGAATGCGGTAATGTGATTTGGCAATCGAACCGTTTACTGCCCGTATTAGGAATTTCCTTGGCGGGAATAAGGAGAAACTTTGTTTTTATCTTGCCAAACGTTGGTCCGTGAAACAAATTACGAACACTTTTTCAAGGTTATACGAAAGTCGCTCTACGTCATGTTCTCCATTTTCCGTCATTGTGGCCTCCATGAGTTGAAAATGCTGTGAAAAGGCGTTGAAACAATTACTTCATCATGCCTGTGTTTCAGTAATCTGTTTGAGTCAGGACCTCTTAAGTTTTAGAAGGGATGAGCATGGAAAGGTGTTTTCTGGGTGTTTTTTTTTCAGCGTTAGTAATTCGAAGCACTTTCCACCAACACAATACTTTTTTCCCGCGTGCTTAGGTGTGCACGATTGTCACTACTTTCCTAGTATTCGTTTGTTTGGTAATTCCTCCAACCCCCTCAAAAACTAAATTTCCGTTCGTCTTAAACTGTAGCATTTTCAGATCGTCCAAATGGTTGTTCGAAGTAAAAATCAGCAGTAGAATAACCACCTTTGATAATATTTGAATCTCTAGTGCTTGTGAAGTGCAGTGTGAGTCTCGGATTGATGATTTTATCTCTCCCATTTTACCCTCCAGTCGTGGATTCAAACTAGCTAATTTGAATGTCGCCAGTCTGGTGAAACATATCGACGAACTGAGAATCTTGCTCGCAGACACGCCCGTTGATGTTCTATCAATTAACGAGACCAGGCTTGACGACTCGGTTAAGGACAGTGATGTTTACATTCCTGGCTATGAAATTATTCGCCGTGACAGGAAAACAAATGGCCGCTTTGGTGGTGGTGTTTGTTTCTTTGTTCGCTCGAACATTAGTTATTCTTTGCGATCTGATTTGAGTATTCACCAAAAAATAGAAATCCGCAAACCGAGATCAAAGCCTTTTCTCGTGGTAACGTGGTATAGGCCGCCTGACTCTTCAGTTGCGATCTTTAGTTATTTCGAATCGCTTATAGGTAAAATTGACGCGGAGAATGATGAGTTCTATGTTTTGGGCGATCTGAACTGCAACTTAGCTGCTCCTCAATTGGACCATAACGCAAATCTACTCTCTAGCATCGCTGACGTTTACAGCCTGCAGCAGCTCATTACTGATCCCACTCGTTGCACTGAATCCTCTTCAACTTTAGTTGACCTCGCTTTTACTAACCGTCCTGATAGGATTGTATGTTCTGGAGTGTCTCATATAGGCATAAGCGATCACAGCCTTATTTATGCTTATCGCAAGCTTTCTATAGATTTACCCTCGAGGGGCCATACTACAGTTACCTATAGAAAATTTAAGAACTTTAATTTATCCAATTTTCGTAGAGATATTGCACATCAAAATTGGCAGATCATAGGTAACTATGATAACCCAAATGATATGTGGGAAGCCTGGAAAAAACCGTTCCTTCGTTGTGTTGACAAGCATGCCCCCTTGGGTAATAAACGTGTTCGCCCTTGCAAATCACCTTGGATTACTTCGCAACTCAAAAAGCGCTTGCATGCAAGAGATATTCTTAAGTTAAAAGCCACTCGTTCTGGTAATGCGGAGGACTGGCGTAAATTAAAAAAACTTCGCAATATAGTAAACAATGAAATCAAACGTGCCAAAGAATGTCACTATAAGCATGCCCTCAATGAGTACCAAGATGATCCACGCAACACTTGGCGGATTGTCAATGAGCTTATGTCTAGGAAATCACACAAATGTGTTATAAGCGAACTTAAGCTCCCC
This sequence comes from Montipora foliosa, assembly GCF_036669935.1. NCBI lineage: Eukaryota > Metazoa > Cnidaria > Anthozoa > Scleractinia > Acroporidae > Montipora > Montipora foliosa. The sequence continues at coordinate 45,344,966 of NC_090879.1, forward strand.
TGTGGCAATTCTATTTATGATTCTCATGAGTTGTCTAACGCCTTTAATGATCATTTTTCTTCCATTGGGCCTAAGTTAGCAAATGATATTCACGCGAATCAAGACAATTCTTCTCATTTGGATTATTTAGCTGAGACTGGTCACTGCACATTCGAACTAAAACCGACCAGCGTCTCTAAGGTTCTTCTTCTTTTATCCAGATTATGTGAGTCAAAGTCTACTGGTTTGGACAGAATATCTGCAAAACTCTTGCGCGAATGTGCTGACTTAATGAATCACTCTGTACTATCTTTAATCATTCTATTGTTTCTGGAATTTTCCCTGATGAATGGAAACTTTCGAAAGTCATCCCCTTGTTCAAACAGGGTAATCGTTCAGATCTAAATAATTACCGCCCAATTTCAGTAATTCCAGTTGTAGCTAAAGTCTTTGAGAGAATTATTTATGATCAACTCTATAATTACCTTACTATACACAAACTCATTTCAAGACACCAATCGGGATTTCGACCTCTTCATTCCACTGTCACTGCCTTACTTGAAGCTACCGATAGCTGGGCTTACAACATTGAGCAGGGTAATGTAAACGCAGTCGTTTTCTTGGATTTAAAGAAAGCCTTTGACACCGTCGATCACGATATTCTTTTGTCTAAACTTGCGAAATATGGTGTCAGTGGCACTTCATACAATTGGTTTAGATCATACTTGGACTGCCGCAAGCAACGGTGTTTTATAAATGGTTCTAGAGTTCTAGAGTTGAAAAATGGCTAACTGCTAACAAGCTTACTCTTAACGCATCTAAAACTGAGTTTATGTTGATCGGATCGAGGCAAAGGCTAAGCACGTTTCACAACCCTCCGTCACTTATTATTGACGGTGCACCTATAACTCAAGTTACCTCTACGAAATCTCTAGGTGTTCATATTGATCAGACTTTATCTTGGAATGTTCATGTTGAGACTTGATGTAAGAAAATCGCGTCTGGTATTGGAGCGTTGAAGAGAGTGAGGTCTTTCGTTCCACATGAGACTCTCCGATCAATCTTCATGTCTTTAGTACAGCCTCACTTTGATTACTCCGATTCTGTCTGGGGATGTTGCGGCAAAACCCTAGCCAGTAAACTTACAAAACTTCAAAATCGCGCTGCGCGTATACTCACTTACTCGAACTATGATGCCAACGCTGATAACCTTATCCAAAAACTTGGATGGATAAAACTTGATTCTCAACGAACAATCCATAAGGTTGTGATGGTTTATAAGTCGCTTAATGGTCTTACTCCCGATTACCTTAGTTCTAAATTTGTTGACCGTAGTAGCGTCTCCAGTTACTCCTTAAGGGACACAGAGGGCAAACTAGCTATCCCACAGCCACACACAAACTATATGAAAAATAGCTTCAGCTACACTGGAGCAGTTCTTTGGAATAATTTACGAATCGAATTGAGGCAGGCTGACTCCCTTAGAGCGTTCCGGGCTGGCTGCGAGCGTTTCTTTTCATCAAGTTAATCTACAATTCTATACACGGCACTCATGTAAAGCAGGTTTTTATTTTGTCATTTAATATTATAGTTATATTTATTGATTACTTAGAACAATTTTGAATAATGTAGCTGTAGTCGTTGTATAATTTGTAATAATTCTGGTAATTAATTAGGTTTTTATAGTTGCGACTGATGAGTTTACCGGTCTAAATAAAGTTATCCTATCCTATCCTATCCTATGATCATGGTGCTGGAGAATCCCCTTGCGGAAAGGGGTTCCTCTCCACTAACTGAAACAATAATCTCTAGTAAGGCGGGTAATTGGGGGAATATTGTGAGACTGTGTGCATGGTGAGTTGAGGGAAAATCAGAGCAAAAAGTTGGGTTAGTCTGTAAAAAGGGGGGGGGGAGGGGGGGGGGGAAGTTAGGAACTCTGTATGGTTGTAATTTCAAAAAAAGCCATATAAGACAAGAAACTTAACCAAGTAGGAGGGATAAAAAATATTTGAAGATGAAAAGTTCCGTTTTTTTAAGAACTGCTGTGGGGACAGAAATGAAAAAAAAAATGATATAAATATTGGGGGAAAAAAAACATTGCACGATAATATTCGTTCTCAAAAAAAAAGTATGAGTAAGGCTAGTTTTCAGAAAAGTAGAGAAATCTCTAGCAAAATGAAACGGTGGTTCAGTGAGGAAAATCCGAACAATCCGAAAGCAAAGAAAAGCCGACTGCGACACTATTGGGCTCGTACTGGAATGGCTGCGAATTTCAGGGATAGAGCGCAAGGGGGTTGCTAGTCCATCGATAGACCTCTACCCGACCCCCTCGTGCCGAGTAAAGAAAGGTTACAGTCTAGAGGTTTTTCATAGTTATGATTCCTTTTTTTTTCTTCTTTCAAATATATATTTTTTATCCCTCATACTTGATTAAGTTTGTTGTACTATCTGGCTGTTTTAATTTTGAAGTAAACGTTTTAAATACTGTAGGAAACAGACAACTTTTTTAAAAGACATGTTTCGGCATGCTTATGCCATCATCAGTTTAATGAGTTCCTAAGTGTGAACAGTTATAAAGTCTACGGGTAGATGAAAAAATTATTACAACATGACGTAATACAAAAGCGGGTACTATTTTCAGCGTGACACCAAACATCAAGGTGTAAACTAAAACGTGAGAAAAAGTGTTGTAATGCTGCAATTGTTTGTTAAGTTCCGGTTTGATCTTATTTATATGAAAAGCTTCTTTGAGTTTTAAATCAATTGAGTTGCTGGCAAAATTTAGAATACGAAAGCACGAAGGGGAGTATTTGCTCTTACATGAAAGAGATGTGTTGAAATGCTTAAAAATATGCAAGTTTTTATCGCTTTCCGTGTGTTCCTTTATCCTGGTAGAAAAGTGGCGACTAGTTTCGCCAATATAACGGGAATTTCAAGCCGCCCAAGAAAATTGGTAAACTACCATGGATTTTAGACCAACAGGAGTACGATCTTTAACACTAAACATGTTTTTAATTTTGAATGAAGTGAAAACTAATTTGATAGTTAGGTCCGAGATTTGCAAAAGCGCTTAGTAAGTTGTCGGAGTTTAATTTTCGCTATTTGGAATAATGACCGACAAAAGGGAGTTTAAAATAACGTGTATTATTGTCATCATTAGTGTTCCGGCTTTTTTGAGAGAAAGACCCGTCAAGATACCGCTTGAACGTTCTGTCAATAATGTGCGAGGGAAATGAATTACGTTTCAAGGTGTCAGAAAGTTTATTAAGATCGTTTTGAAGGCCGGAGGAGGTGTTGTTGATTTTATAGATTCGGTCGATAAGAGTTCGGATAAGGCCAATTTTATAGCATGATGGAGTAAAACTAAAGAAATCAGTTAAGAGACCAGTGTAAGTTTTTTTTATGAAAAACTGAAAAAACACAATCACGCGAAGAGTTGTCAACAAGTATGTCAAGAAAGGAGAGTTTACTATCATTCTCTTTCTCAAAAGTGAATTTGAAGTTAGGGTGCCGTGAATTGATGTAATCAAAAAATGACATAGCATCCTGTTCGTTGTGAAAGACACAGAAGGTGTCGTCAACATAACGCCTATAGAGTAGAGGGTGATTCGAATGGTTGAAATTATTTAGCCACGTTTCCTCGTGGAAACCAAAGATTAGCTAGGATGGGTGCTAGTGGAGAGCCCATCGCTACCCCATCAACTTGATCATAAAATTTGCCATTAAAAAGAAAATGAGCCTCGGCTGTAGCGAATGAGAACAATTTCTTAAGGTCGGATTTTTTGATCGGAAATTGAGGGTCATCAATAGTTTCATTTAACGGAATATTGGTAAATAAACTTTCAACATCGAAGGAAATGAGAAACTTGTTGTTAAAATCGAAACTCCTGAGCTCTTCAACAAAAGAGAATGAATCTTTCACCGAATACTTACTAGGCAGAAGTGGAGCAATTAGAGAACTTAAATACTTAGCTAAATTATAATTATAAGCTCCAATAGAAGAAACAATAGGTCTAAGAGGTGGTTGATTGTGATTTTCACGTTTCTTATGTAATTTAGGAAGGCCATAAAATGTTGCTGGTTGTGAGCCCTTGGGAAAAATCTTAGTATAGTTATCATTATCAATAGAATGATTTTTCTTAAGTAGACTAATGAAACGTTTAAGTCTGCCTTCTCTTAATAAAGTGGGATTTTTGTCTAATACTTTGAATTCGTTTAAATTTCAGACAGTTTGATTGAGTTGTTAACCCTATCTTGAGTTTGAGAGTTTGCTTAGTCAAGTTCTCTTCCTCATTTTAGAGACTAACCCTAACCTTTCCCTCAACTAACCATCCTCACACAATATTCCCCCAATTGCCTGCTAGAGATTATTATTTCCGTTATTGTAGAGGACCCCTTTTCTGTGAGGGGATTCTTGCTACAGCTCCATAATCATGCCACAAAGGATGCTGGTCTACTGGTAATTTTAACTTAAAACAACTACACCTAATTAGTTACAAGCAGTTTCAATAAGCGACATGAGGTGTCCTCGTGCTCTTTTCCTTAAATTCAACATCACTCGTGTCTCGGAATACAGACAACTGAGGTCACAGAGTGTTCCCCAAATGCTGCTCTTCAAGTAAGGAGAAACAGTTGTGTTTACTCTAAACTAAAATCTATGCTAACTTTTACCCTTACCTTATTGTTGGAAACAGGTAGCAAAGGCTTGGACTTTAACCCATTGACTCCCTTTGGTTCCCCATTGACGAGTAAAATCGTCTGGCGATAGACAGAGTAGAATAGAAAGTCTGGCAGGCTAGGCCGGTTTGGGTGTCAAAGGGTTAAGGAGTCACTGTCAAAATCGGGCGTGCATCGAATTATATAGGACGGTGCATTTCTGGCCATAAGGGAATATTTTAGCTTTAAAATACTGTTACCCTTTAAAAACTTTTCAACAGACTCAAAATGCGATAGAAAAGCGAACAAACTACATTCCCACTATTTGGTGAATCCCATGGCGGAGTACATGCATTTTAGCCATCACAAAGATCGCGAATTGGACAATGCTTACAAAGAGTACAGAACTAAACAAGCGAAAAACTACACGTCACCAGCTGAACACGAGCAACGAAAACACATCTTCAAACACAATCTCAGGTAATTGTGCAATGGGCTTGTTGTGTTCACATTTTTTCAAAGCAAGTTAAAGTTGAAAGTCTCTCTTTCCCATTAAAAAGGTAAAACTTAACGCGATTTGAAAAACGTTCTTACTTGAATTCGCTTTGAAACCGAGGTCGACGTGTACTTGGAAAAGGTTATTTCATTTGTCGTGAAATGGATTGTCAATATGCATTGAGACAAGTCAGAATGCCTTTAGAATATCGCGTGCGCGAAGCCTGGCTAGCTGGTGGGATATTTTATCGCGGGATTATTAACACGCCCAAGTTGTGATTTGTCCGCGGGTGTCATGGTGACGAGGAGTTTTGATATTTTCCCTCATGGTTTCGCCGCGGCTTATTTCCCTTTCGTAAACGGCCGATGTCATTTTTAGTGGTCGGTGCCATGCTTAGTAGCCAAGCCTTTCGGGATAAAATATATTGTGTTAAGTGTTTGCTTTACGTTAAGGATAATGTTAGTGATAGTGTAGTGATGAGTGACGTACGCTGCTAATTCAGTAGCCTGGGTTCTATACCTAATTCAAGTATTTGGTCTTTTGTTTTCATTATTTTTCATTATTGTTTTTTAATTTCTTTATTTTTCTTTATTTGTTTTGTTATCGATACGTAATTTGGTCTTTTTTTTTTCCTTTATTAAAAAAAAAATTAAAAGGTGCCGTTGAAATGGCCTCCACCGGTGTTTATGCAACGGAAATTTGCTTCGCCGCGAGCAACCATCAATTTACTCGCGCGTTTTTAAATAATCCCGCTATAAATATCCCCCAGCTACGCAGGCTTCATGCACTAAAACCCTTTTCAAGTCAAAGGGCGTTTCATACCTGTTTCACTGCAACAGCCTCTCAGGAGGTAAGACAATTAAGAGAAACCACTGGATTTTGTCTTTCATATTATGTCTGCTAGTTTCTCATTCCTTGTTAGTTCTTAACTTGTAATGTGGACAAAAAAAAAGAAAATCGTTACTTGATATTAATTATACACCAGGTCAAACTGAGAACCGTGCGACTTAAATGAATGTAGCCTATTGGAGGTTTATGGCAAAGGCTAAAAGAAAAGAATTGGTGGCAACTTTTGGAGGAAACACTGAAAAAGCAGCGATAGGGGAAATTTCAGCCGATTCATTGCAAGATGAACTCCCATTGAAAGACGGAAGTTAGATCTCTGGGAAAATTGATGAATTTGTTTCAATTTAAAAAATCATGCACTGAACCTTGGGCCAGCTTTATGATGGTGATGTTTCATTCAATATTTTCCT
>NC_090879.1:45356352-45371352 GCF_036669935.1 Montipora foliosa
AATATGTTTAAGTTTGAAAAAAAAAAAAACGAACTTGTTGCCATCTTCAATATCTGTGACGTGCAACGATAGCCATACTGACGAACGAAATGATATATGAAAACACATCATCTATTGAACTGCGGATATGAAATCAAGTGAAGCTATGATCCTCGCAGTTATGAATACATTTTTTAGCAATTGCGTAGAGAAGCCTAAAAAATGCAGGAATTCAACAGTGTTTGAACCTATGACCTCGCGATGGCGGTGCGACGCTCTAACCAACTGAGCTATGAAGCCACTGATATTGGTCGCCGGTCATTTGTGGGAACCAGTGTTGCCCTAATGAATGAATCAAGGAACGAAATGATAACTGCAAGGATCATAGCTTCACTTGATTTCGTATCCGCAGTTCAATACATGATTCATTTTAATTTATGTATCATTTCGTTCGTTGATTCATTCGTCACGGGAACATTTCAACCCACAAATGACCAGCTTCCAACATCAGTGGCTTCATAACTCAGTTGGTTAGAGTTTCTCTCCGGCATCGCAAGGTCACGGGTTAAAACCCCTTGAAGTCCAGGATCTGAATTCTTCAGGCTTCTCTACGCAATTGCAAAAATTGCTTTTTCATAATTTTTTGTAACAGGGTAACCTTAAATACGATGGCCCAGGAGGGTCACAGTCCACTTTTAATTTTTCACAGTCCAGTTTTAATTTTGCGACTCGTCACCGGTTCTCTCACAGGGCACAGTTCTTTGTGTTACCAATACACAAAGTATCCTAAACACCTAAGGCCTAAAAGCTTTTGTTTAGGCCTAATTAGGCCTAAGGTTAGCTTTTATGAATGTTTAGGATACTTTCTGTATTGGTAAAACAATGACTTTTGCCCTGTGACCTGTGAGAGAAGTGGTGAAGACTCACAAAAATAAAATGGGACCGAGAATAAAACTTAACCTGGACTGGGAAAAATTAAAACTGGACTGTCAAAATTAAAAGTGGACTGTGCCATCGTACAATTGTCTCTTATAGACGCCAAAAATCCAGTTTGTTTCATGCAACGGGAATTGAACCCAAGAACCAGATAAGTGCGAGCTTCAACGGGATTGGAATCCATGACCAGTTAAGTGCCAGGATCACTTCAGTCTACATTTCGTCTATATCCCGCTCTTCAAATATGTACAAAATTATTCCATTCCTCGAGTCCTTTCACGGGACTTGCCTGCTCCTTACTGTGTGGCTTCATAGTTCAGGTTGTAGAGCACTGCACCAGCGTCGCAGAGTCCGTGGGTTCAAATCCCATTGAAGCCACCTGAATTTTTCAAGTGTCTATAAGATACAAGTGCTTAAATTTGTTCAGGAAACACCAAAACGCAGGCAATTTCAAAACCCCTTATTTTCACTGAACCCTAGAGCCAGTAAGAATAAATAACCCCGGGAACTCCGCCTTTAGGCTTGGCTAAATCTACATATTACCACAAGAAATATTGCCGACGATCGAATTTGCGTAAACGTTATTTTACAGTGTAAGATGGCGGCAGTGAAAATGCACGTTTAACTTACTTCGGCAGCAACGAAGCTAAAAAAAATGCATGACGGATTTGAAATGGTATCGCAGAATTCAAGCCAGAATTTTTCAGACTTTCATTCCGTGATTATTGAAATAACGTACGGAACTGGAATGATCTTAAATCCCTCACACTCTTTTGGATTGCTTTACTTAGTTGAGACCTACCAATGGAATTTCGATTATATTTTTAGGAAATCGCTGGACACTGTATGAAGAGTAATGAATTTAGAATAACTGCTACCGTCATTTACTATTCTTAATCTATTATTCTTTTTAGGAAGGTTTCTGTCACTGTGGTGAGTCAGAGAATTGTACAATCACTCACATAACAGGCTTTGTGAGAGTGACGAAGAACAATTCCGATTCCCTTAAATTTGCTCTAGCCACACATGGCCCAATAGCATCTTCGGTAAACTCGGACCGAAAGAGTTTTCGATTTTACAGCCACGGGATCTACGATGATACTGAATGTGGTGAGTTAACATATACTTTCAGTCCTAATAGAGAAATCAATTTAAACTTTTTTTTTTTCAAAATCAGTTGCTTTTTTGTTAACAGGGAAAAAGACCAACCATGCTATACTCACTGTTGGATATGGAACTCACAATAACATATCTTATTGGATCATTAAAAATTCCTGGGGAAAGCTATGGGGGGACGGTGGCTACATTAAGATTGCTATGAAAAGTGACAGGTGTGGACTCACAAATGGCCCATTATTGGCCATCAAAAAGGATGCTTCAATCGCGGAATACCCCTTCAAAACTCTTAAGAAGTCACCCAAGCAAAGAGTTAGGAACTTCTCTGAGGAGGAGTTGACTATTTTGCCATTTAGGTGATCAAGCGAATTCTGGCGTTAAGGAACTGAGAAAAAGGTTTGGAGGTCAGTCTGTTCTTCATGGTACTTTGATGGGTGATTTCACCCATGCGCAACAGAGACCAGATCAAGTGTGAAAGCATTATTGCTATCTGTGATGTGCGAGAGGCTGGCTTGTGATAACGCATCCGTATCGGAGATCACCATTAGTTTATTTCAGCACAGTGATGAAATTCTCTTCGTGAGACACCTTACACAGTGTGTAAGCACTGAATCACATGAAGCGTAAACGAAACTATTCAGTGGCGATTCCCTTCAAAAGCATTAGGGAGAGATTTCCGAAAAATTAACATAAGGCGATATGTTTGTCCTTTTTTTTTGTTGTTGTAAATTCCTTACTTTTATACTTCGTGTCCTTTTTATTACTATTATTTTGTTGTAAATTCCCTACTTTTATAGTTCGGCCACTTTCAAGGGCCATAACAAGTCAACTAAGTTTTACCTATGAAAGAGATCTACTCTGTTTTACACTCCTGAAGATCTACAAAACTATGATGGTAGAATGGTAGCTGACTTAACACAAGCATATACTGATGTAGAAATTATAAAGTAAATACATGTTGAAAAAAAATAATCCACATTAAAAATGTACTTTATTTAAATTCATGATAATGATGATGATAATAATAACATTATTATTTATTTATTTATTTCCCTTGTTGTCACTCGCTCTCAAGGGAAATAATTGACCAGGCCAGGAGCACCTTTTAGGCCTGTGATGTTACATATCAATAATAATAATAATAATAATAATAATAATAATAATAATAATAATAATAATTATTATTATTATTATTACTATTATTATTATTATTATTATTATTATTATTATTATTATTATTATTATTATTATTATTATTATTATTATAATATCGTAAATGGTTTGAACCCAAGAGTCATATCATAGTGAAGTAAAGTGCTATCGTCCGGGTGAGTGTAGTCCTGAGAAGAACTGTTTAAGATGACATTGACTGACGTTTCGACAACCTGAGAGGAAGTCATCTTGAGAGTCAAGAGATTTGTGTAACGTCAGTTAATACTATAAAAGCCCCGGTCGTAGATGTCATTGGTCAACTTATTCGTGATGCTATTGGTCGACTGTCAGTTGAGCCTACATGTAATTGGCTGTGAAGACTAAACAGTGAGTGGTGCATTTCGTTCCGTCTATAGTTCTAAGGTCTGTACGTGTATCGTACACGTCGGGCAGTACTATGATAGAGTAAAGCAGTGTGTTGTTTGTCTGTTGTTGATGTCGTCGATAAGTCGTTTGCAGGGTACGAGAAGTTGTATCGATTTTTTGGTGTCTGTTCTAAGTTAGCAAACCAGCTTTCCAGTACGAACCGTTGGTAGTAGTTAGTCGATTCTGTGGTTTGTCTGTAGATGTTGTTCAGACAAGCAACAATAATTGCTGCCGCAGTGAGTGAGCCTAAAGCAAACGAACGAGGCAGCTTTCTAATCGGGAGAACACATTTTTCTTAAAACGCAAGGGATTGTGGTCAAAGGCGCAAGGAATTGTGGTTATGCGCGAATGGAGGAATTAAGATGCGTGGTATGACCATTAGAGCCTGCTCTGTTTTTCATTTGGCTTTGTGTCCTCAAACTATAGATAGTTTTCACTGTCACGCAGCAAAAAAATAAATTCGAAATCGTTCAATGAAAAAAGCCAAGATCTTGGAATGTTGTTGGAAAGATCTTTTAACCACCGCTCTAATTCTCAGGTCCGTGCGGTACATCGTTACTGGGTTATTTGTCGAAGCGTTACACGCAAGTTTATAGAGTTTTCTATGGAGACGCCACGTTGTCTGCCAATATGCCGTCCCGGTAATTAACGAGAACATCTGGAGTTCACTTTACCAAGAAAGCGCTCACTTTTCGCTAATGAGATAGAAATACATGTGTATGAACACATCTCTTAATGTACTTGGAAAGCTCAAACTACTGATATTCATAGGGACAGACATTTTTTTCAACGAAATAGCTTTGTATCATGGTGCCATGCAAGGTGACTATTCGTAAATCAAAATGCTGAATTGGAAACTCGTAAGAAAAAAGAAAAGATATATCTCTAGGGTTTCGAAGGAAGCAACCGTGGACAATATTCCTGTCGGTGTACGTTGGATCAGTGGCTTGATCTTATCGGCGTAATTACAAGTTGAGAAACTAAATATTTTGAGCAAGAGCCGATACAACGTAGATTTGATTTTAGTGGTCTACTATATTTCGGCTGGCCATACCAGGCTTCTTCTGGTACAGTGAGAGTTTATATTGGAATGCTTCTATGTACATAAGTGACTCAAATAATAAACTGAAATTTAATACGTTTCTTCGCGGATATTAAGACCCTTGGGATCAATTGTCCTGCCTTTTGAAATTTAAAAAAAGCTTCCCTGGCCTTACGGATACAGTCTCTGTTAAAAAGTATGTTCAATTTCCCTTAGATAAAAGTTCAGAAGACCTTGCGATTTTGATTTTAGAATTTGATGACATCAATGTCAAAACCATGCATGAATTGATTTCTTTCCTCTCTCGAGTGGGGTCCAAAAAGACCTAATGATATGATAATCATCAAAATCATAATAATACTAATAATAAGGGCGAACACCGTAACCTGTGAGCCGTGGAGTAAAAAAGAAAAAATTAACTTAAGTTAAAATGCAAGATGCAAAATCTATGTACATATATAAAATATATAATATGCAATATGTGGGCTCCACCTCGACTGAATTTAAAGTAAGATTCCGTAACCACAAGTCGAACATGCTGAAGAACAAAAGAACTTGTGAAGGCTATCCACTATAATAACTCTGAACATGAAATTTCACAAATCAATTTCATCATTATCGAACAAATTAGGTCTTTTGAAAATTCTTTACATCTTGAACAATTGTTACTCACTAGGGAGGCCTATTGGACTGCGCAATTATTTACCCTTAATCCTCATGGTCTTAATAAAAGGCGGGAATATAGATCGAAACACCGCATTAATTACTACAATTGAGTAGTTGTGAGTTGACATTTTCCCAATACGGTGCATTTTTATCGATATGTCACCTATAGTTCTTTATTTGTTTTTGATTGTTAAATCTATGTCACCTTGTAGCTTTGACCTTTGTTTTGTTTCGTTTCCTTAATTTCAATATTTCTGCTCTGTATATATAAGCTGCTGTTTTTGTGATTTGCACTCATTGTAAATAGTTTTTTTAGTTTTTAATTTTTAACCTGAAGAAGGCCGAACGGCCGAGACGTCGTATTAAACTTCGTCCAGAACAGTCAAGAGTTTGTCTCTTCGTCGCTTTTCCTTACGTACACTTAACTACAAATTCGCGTCGAGACATTGTATCCTGTGGATCCTCTTACTGGGAGTTCATCGTTAGGTCAACCAACCGTACACTGCTTTATAATACATAATATATATATGATATCCTAAAAAGCTACGTTGTGTGTACGGTCCTCTCTATCTAAAACTCGAAATGCAACCTTGAATGTCCGGGCGATATTGACTGCCCTCTGCATCTTTCGCAATACGTCTGTGCTTCTACCTCCCACGAGCTCACGCATCGTGACATCCAGCTCCCGTGACCACTCCCTGATGGCACCCATTATGATGGTATATTGCTTCACCTCGTATCCTGGGAACTGCTGCCTCAGTTCCCAGCAAAGTGGTCCGTACTTAAGGGTCTTCCCCTTCCTTTCTTTTTCGATTTTTAACCCACGGGCAACTCATTTCCAGAGTCACAACTCTCTTTCACTTATGATTTACAATACGTGCATCCACCCTATTGCATCTTACCGTGTTGATTGGCGTATACAGGGACATCCCAATAAGCTTTAACTTTCGCTGACTCACACACAGGCTTGGGCTTGTCGGATGAGTGCCTGGGTGGTATCTCGTCTATAACTCCCTCATCGTACAACAGCTCGTAAAACAGTACCTTCAGCGTTGCGTCGTGTCTAGAGAGATACTTGCTCTGTGCCAACACACTACATCCTGACGAGATATGAGCCACGCTCTCTGGGCCCTTGCCGCACAATCTGCACCTCACCTCACCTTCCGCGCTTGTGTGAATCTTCTGACTCGTGTATACTCGCGTTGGTAAGAGCTGCTCCTATAGCTCAAAGAGTGCAGCGATTATGTGTGATGGGCTGTTCTTCCACTCTGTGAGCCACCAGAAGCACCCGTCCGTACTCAAACTCTCATCCCCCAGGCTGGTAGTCACTAGACGTTCTTGCCATTGTTGGTTTCTGATCTCATCCTCTAACTTCTCGATTTGGAACTTCCGCACCTCCGTCTTGATCTTTTGCACGTATTCCAACTCCAACTCCAACCCAAACTCCTCCGCGCACTTAGCCACATCTTTAAAAATGGACCTACGTCCCGTCCTGGCCGCTTGCTCTTCAAACTCCCGTACCATTTCCAGGGCGGGGTCTTCATTACCATGGGGTCTGACTGCACCTTTGATTTTCGTGGCTTTGTACTCCATTTCAACAGAACTCAGTCTCCGCCCTCCTTTACTTATTGGCATATACGACAATGCAATCGAACTACATGGGTGTCTACCCCCACTCTCGACAACAATCTTGCGCGCTTCCCTATCTATCTGCTCCATCACTGGCCACTGTTGTGTCCACATAATTATTATAAAGACAGGAGTGTTTTACTGGAAAATACAGCTTTTATAAAATTCATACGAAACTACTTTCGGACCCGAGTGGCGTATTTTCATATCCTCACTAACGAGGATATTGATGACTTCATTTCGCGCCTTTGGATTGTTGTTTCTGCAAACAATCAGTGAAAAATGGTGAGCGAAAATTCCCTCTCTGAGATCCAAGGAAATGCTAACACGAAGAGTAAAACTTCATAAAACTTAAAATTATTCAAGGAGTTCCTTCCAAGTGACCAAGAAATGCGGAAATTGAAGTAATTCCTGCCTCCGAGCTGCAAAAATTTGCTCGGTGCTAGAAAGAAAAATGGTGAGTAAAACACTCCTGTCTGTATACTAAAAATAAAATTACACGTTAGCTGGAAGATATGAATTTTATGTTCTCGTGGCCTCGTGGCAAGAACAATATCTCACTCGTTCGCTGCGCTCACTCGTTCTTGCCACTCGAACATAAAATTCATATCTTCGACCTAACGTGTAATACCCTCTCTATATTAATTCAGGGCCGTAGCCAGTACAAGACAATCTGAGGCACGTGTTTCAGTTCGACTCAGTCATTGTTTTTCGTAACTCTTTTCATAACGCTGGATCCCGGTGCTGTCTTTAAATGCAGAGGAATATGGAACACCCTAAACACCTGCAAAGAGAATTTAACGATGGACATTGCCTCAGTCTTTTTTTTTTTTTTTTTCTGGCTACGGTAATTAATTTGTATAAGGCCAAAACCAAATATTTCCAGGGCACGAGACAGTACGTATAACCTGCATAAGACAAAAAGAACCTAAATAGAACCGAAAAAAGCCGAACTCATTTGCAACTGTACCAATGTAATATCATAAACGTGATCGTAAGAGAGCGCATGCTTGAACAGGTAACGTGCTGCAAGTTGCTTTCAAGATTGCTCAGAAAGCGATATCATTCCTTAATTGTGATCGATGGGAGGTCGTTCTACTGTTAACAGAAAATCTCCGTTTTTTTTCGTATTAGAAGAGGGATGGCGCCAAACCATTGAGGGCTTTGTATTTAAAACGTATAATTTTCAAGACAATACAGCCATTCCGTGGTCTCTCAATTCACGTTTTTCGTTGACATGCCGCTACTGTTTATCCCTGACAAGACGAGTAGCACAGCTCTCTACAGGAAAGATATCGTTGACGTCACCTACTGTCATTAATGTGCCAACCCGAGCCTCATTGGCAGTTGAAACAAAGGGTCTTTTGTTCCGCTGGTTGGCACATTTGAATAACTATAGCAATATACGTTGTATCAAATTCTTCGGAGGACCAAGGAAAAGCACAGCACAAGGATCTTTGTTCCTTTCCTTGACAAAAATTGTCTGATGTGGAACAAAAATTAACAGAACATTCAAGTTAGTTGAGTTACTGCAACAATTTTCCATGTGTGCACCACTCAACACCCAGTTACATGCCCTTTTAGAAAAATATTGAAGAGAATTTTTGCTGCTTATTAATTAGTCCAATTACATCATTTTTGTACTAAATCGGCGTTGGATGGGTGTTTGAATGAAAATGAGACACATGAAAGAATTACAAAGCTTTATTGGAAACGAAACAGTCTTTCTACAAGGATTTGAGCAGTTTTAAATTAAAGATGCTGCTACCAAAAAAGTCAATTCTCAGTTGGTGAAATAAAAGGGAAAAAAAAGGAAAATTAAATTGATCATATAAGAACCCGCAGCCGAACTGGTCTAAGTCCAATCTGTGTCGCAAACTTTAAGGATCAGAGAAGCAACGTTAACCTGTTTGCTATTTCAGTCAGTACCACTTCCCTATACTCCCTGCCCGCTGTCAGGGCCGGCTTCTTCGCGTACTTTTAGCAATAGCAACAAGTGTCAAAATACAACCAAAACAGACGCTGAAAACTAATTTCGTTTCAAGTTTTTTTGCATTTGTATAAAATTGTAAATGTGAAGTAGTCCTTGAAAAAAATTCTAAAGATTAAAGAAAAAAATGTTTAGCTATACTTTTTTTTTAAGAGCTTTCACGTGGCTTGCCAAATAGCCCATCATAACCTATCTTAGATCTCTTATAATCAAACGGCGACAGCTTCAAAGATGTCACGTTAAGTTCTTTCTCCACATCAACAAAGCTCTGTTTCTTCATCCTCAAAAATGGATAATTGCTGTCAGGGTCATCTACGTTTGTTGAATTCATTGACACAAATATTGGCTCATTGGTTAACACTCCGCATAAATTGTTCTTTCTTGCTATTTTCACAAATCCTTCTTCACCCCAGAATTTTCCCCAAGAATTCTTTACTATCCAATATGGGGTTCCGTTTTCCTCTCCATAACCAACTACGACTACTCCATGATTTGTCTTTTCACCTGCAAAGAAGAAAAAAAAGAAAACATCTGATTCCACACAAATTTCTTGACTGCAATTGTAGTTTGCCTGACGATGTCTGGCTGTTGGAGCAGAATACAGTAAAAAAGCTGTCTTTCACTCGAAAAAATTGGAACCTAAATACGGTTTTTATGGGTACTTACAAAATTGATTGATTGCCTTTGGTTCATGACTCCGACTACGTGGTTTGCATTTGATCGTATTCAACGCAATGAAGTCGGAGTCTGAATCGTTAAAATTTCTTACAACTTTTCAATCTCGATCCCAGAGCTCTTCTCTTGACTGAGGGAGAGAAGAGGTCTGGGGAACCCTGAAAACAAACTGTTTTCTCGTTGGTTTTCGTGAAGAACAATCAAAAGCGTCTCTAATTGGTGCATTCATGTTAGCACGAGGAGTGACCAGGGGCCGTAAGGTTCAAATGGGCAATTTTTGCCTACAAGAAGCCTACGGTGCATGTTCTCCACGACAGAGTTTCCCAGAGCCTTGTGTCGATCCAAGGCGCTGGTGACGAGAATGACGACTTTTACGAAATACCTCAGGCACAATCATTGCATTTGCTCCTGGATCTGACTTACTGCATTCAGGATCGTCGTAAACCCCAGAGCTGTAAAACTTTAAACTTTTTCTACCGACGCTGATGGCAACTGATGCAGGACCAAACCTTGCCAGTCCTTGTATTAAGGCATTTTCATCAAGTTTCTTCACTGTAACTAGCCGTTGGAACTTCACGACCTCGCAATCATCGTCTTCTGCACAATGGCAGTAACCCTCCTAAAAAAGATGCCCGGTACGTTATTATCAAACACTTACGAAGGCGAGTCGATGAGATGGCGTTTGTTGGTACTTATTCTTACTATGATATTCTGTCATCATTTTAGTATGGGATCTATGAAAGGATTTTGGTTGATGAAACGATGACTTCTATTTTACAGCTGTTGGAAAATTCAACTTTGAAATAACATTTGACGTCCTTGCTATTAAAACAAGAAGCACGAGGAACCGAAAACATATTAACTGGCTCGTTCTGTTGTAAATCATTCTTCCTTTCCTGTTCTTCGTTCTCATGTGTAAGCCTATGAAAGGCAATCTGGGGTTAATGCATGTTTTCCGGGTTCAGTTCGTTCGTTGTTCTCGACTCTTCTACGAGGGGTTTTCCCGCGGGCCATAATCGTTTTTCCTTCTCATATTAAAAAAAAAAAAAGGGAAAATAACAATTGTTTTGACCTGCCTGAATTCTGCTTCACAATTTGAGACAGGGAGGGTTGCAATATCTAAATAGTCTGGCAAAGTCCCACACAGTGTAGTTTAAGTGCAGTTGAGTAAATAAACGGAATGCTCTGGGGCATCATTATCGTCATTTAGGAATGATTACCTGAGCAAGGTATCTTCCATAGCTATGACTGGACGCCACACCATGTTTGCGAGCCCACACAAGGGCTTTCCATGAGAAACCACCTCGGCAGCCACTATTTCCAAATCCCCAGCTACAGTCCATCAACTGCTGTTCCGAGATGTCGACCAGTTTTCCTGTCTAATCAATTAAATTTTCTTTAAATGTTCTGCAGGACGGTCATCATGGGTCATTAATTAGATTCGTATTCGACAGTGGCATCTAATACGAAGTTCGTAGTTGTTATGGGGCTTATAGTTCCTTCTCATTAGCAACTATAAGCTTTTGTATAGACCAAGCTTTCTTTTCCCCTCGCACAGCTTTCACAGCCTATTAACACTTTACCGCCTTTTCTCCGGGATCAAATCCTCCACACCCATTCAGTAACATCAAACATTAGCAATGCATTTCATCGACTGTGTATCCACTCATTCCAGCTCCATATCTCAACAGAGACGTTTGTCCGGTGCCTCACTCTTCAGTTCAGTTATGAACTTTCACCATTTTTGGGGCTGAACGTCAGGTTGTAAGGTAAAGCAATGACTTTGACAAAGTTATTCCTTAACATGACAAAATGCTTTCCCTAACAACGCAGCCCCATCCAATGATAGAAATTGAAAAAAATATTGGCGGTGTTGCCCTATTAAAGTAAGTCGGTATTACAGTTGATTTCTCTCGAAGTCAATGTATCCAAATGAAAAGTCGCTAACGGAAAACGTCAGGTAGCAGTAATTTGCCTTTTATCGACAAATAAAAAATGAGCTAAACGCAAACTCGTTTGATTTTAGCTCATTTCTGGGCTATTGTCCACAAATATGGAGAAACGCCGTGGAAGAATGAGACAAGTTATGAGAATGAAAGAATTTTCAAGATTTATGATGAGCAGTAGACTGCCGTTTTCAGTTTGCCGTTTGATGTAGATACAATGCTAAATCTCTATTTTACAACAATTGCTTGAAATGTCGAACTGAATTTTCGCTTCAACGTGGCACGCAACCAATTAGATTGTAGACAACGCTTGCTCTTTTTTGCGTCACGATCTTGGTCGCGCTCTGAAATAAACACTTTCTTTGACGCTGAATATTGTGCTAAAAAACAAATCGAATGTGGTTCAGCGTCGTCTATACTCTTATCGAAAACGATATTCTTCATCACAGAGGTCACAATGTTGTGGAGTCGCTACACAGCCACGATTTCTTAATTATCAAGAAGTCGCTGGTGACCTGGATAGCATAAGCTCCTTCAATTGGTCCAGTTGAGGAAAAGGTCCAACATGAGCCACAAAGTCCCTGAGCCTTGGAAGGAGTAACGGCACCTTGAACAAACGAAAACGGTTAAAGGATGTTAGGAAGATTTTGTGTACATACTCCAAGACAATCGAGAGATTTAGCACCGCGTTACGTGAAACGGCAAACGAAAAACGGCATGCTGTTGTTTGTCCTAAAAGCACGAAAATCCTCTTGTTCTAACTATCATCTCTCGTTCTATAAGTTGCTCGATATCTGTAGCTAACGGGCAGAAATCGAAATCAGATCAGTAAAGTGAAACAAGTCTCTTTGATTTTATGAGAAACACAACCTTCAGCCTGACGTTTGCCGTGTGCGGTAAACGCGATTCTTAATCTCTCTAACGCTTTTTTTTTTTTTTTCATGATTTGAGTTGAGTTCATTGCCGAACAAGGCCAACAAGGACAGAAACAGCGAGTTTTGTTTTCTTTTAATTTATTCGTGAATCATGAGAAACACTGAGTGAAATACTAGCTGCTGGATGAAATAACCACACCAAGTTTGTTCTCAAAACAAAAATAACTCGTCGCCTGAATCCGATCAGTGACATCATTTCTCACGCTATGGACATCGATATTATTAGTCCTGAATTTTTCAGGACATTATCAACCGCCGTAAGCGATTACTGTGTCTTTTCATGAAGTATTACCTCTGACATAGAGGCTTGGACCATTAACATTTCCAGATCTCCTTCGTTCACTATCTTGCCTAACGTAATAAATAATAATAACATTTCTTTCATCAACATTTGCGTACCGTATTCCCGCCAATCCAGGGAGTTAGGCGGTGGTATGGTTGGTATCTTCAGTCTTGCCTCTGGTATTTCCTGTTTCTTTAGTGTCTCATCTCCTCCACTTGGGTCTATCAATAACCCTTTGTACATTTCAAACTCGTCATCTGTGACGTCACTCAGTTCATTTGGTTCCAGGGTGAAGTTGAGGGCTGCTCTGTTCTTTGAGTTTATAAACCTGTTAAAATGTTCGCAGCCATTGGCTTTAACATGAATTAGCACAGACCTCATTTACTTTACGAAATGTATGTGATTTACATTGCAATACGCACTCTTGAAGTGGTTTATTTTTTGATGATGAATAGGTCATGCTCGGAAACTTCGAGTACTCCTAACTTGTAGAATGGAACCCTTGACTTTCAGATTACTAGCGGGACTGCTGTAACGCTAAGCTTCACATGAGGAGATTCGTGGGAGCTTTGTTAGTAACCTGAGTGCAAGTGAGATACGTCTTAAATTTTGGCATTCTAGCAACTGTATAAAGAGAACATTCTTCTACGTGCATCAAATTTTGGAGCTGGAGTTCACATGAACGCTGTTGTTATTTGCATTGAGGCCTAACATCTTTCCTAACCATATCAAATTCAATGAAATGTCAGTCAGACAGGTATTGAGAATGAAGATTATTATCAGCATAAGATGTGTGATCTTAAAATAACACCAATTTCGCATGACTACACAACAAAGAACACTATGTTACTAGTAGTACTATAGACCTCTTTCATAATGGCGGCCAAATAAAATACTATTTTGTTTTAATGCTAAGAAGCCTTTTTAGCCTCGCTACGACGAGCAAATTTCAAAAGAATGTTTGTTTCAAAATGAGGGCAGTAGGTCTAATTAACATAAATACAAAAGAATGTAAAAGTGGTCTATAGACAGTACTATACTACTATTGGTATCACCTAACTAGTGGACTAATGCAAATCCTGCATTTTGATTGGCTACGTTACTAGAGGACTATTATTAATAATCCTCGAATAGCGAAAAGCGTGACGCTTTCTTATTCCCAATTAAGTATTCTTTAACTTGCATTTGCTAACTTTATTATTGCCTTTTCTGTCCGACTAGTTGGGTGATACTAAAACAATTAGACCCTTCGCCCTCAAGGGCCACGGGTCAATAGCCCATTCGGCTTCGCCTCATGGGCTATTGACCCGTAGCCCGCAAGGGCTACCGGTGTAATTGTTAATTCGTACCGTAGTACTTTAATACTACTAGTCGCGTTTTGATCGTAGGAAGGAAAGGGTAAAGATCATGCCTTTATGTTAAATAAATGGTTGGCAACCAATCTCTAGAGACACAGATGACAATGCTGCAATATACAATTGCTGGTGGACGAACAAAAGGAGCCAATGAGAGATCTCTTGTTTTCGTCCACTGGGGCTACGATGTAACGTAAAAAGTACATATGCAGTGTAATATCAGGTAAGCGGTTTCGCCGGGCACGTGGTGTAGGGAATAAAGCAGTGTTCTCTGCATCCGTCATCTTGTGTGTGTCAGTTTATCTTTGCGATAACACTTCATGCACAAATCGCTGTTTTCAGCAATCCCATAATACAGTTCATTTTGGCGGGCTATTTGCATTAAAACATTGGATATCCACTTCACTGAAGCATGACACAGTCCCAAAAATAAATAGCTTGTATTGTTTTTACTTAAAGACCACTCAAAACGTATTGCATGGGGGTAGTCGGTGCCTCTCACCCTAGCGAACCTCGTTTATGGGTTCAAGTCCTCTTGCTTCGTTAATTTCCATCATCATTCTCATAAAAAGTTATTTCGGTCGTTCAAAAAGATATAACACTGTTTGTCAAAAGAATTACAGATATAGGAATAAAACGCAAACAGCGGTTACAGACATTTGCTTGAAATGCGCAACTTTTATAAAATTAACGATTCGTATGTTACAATATACATCATCAGAATTGATGCTCTGTACACTACTTTTGACCTGAAGGAAGGAGCTAGTTTATCCTTATAAGGGAATCAAGTCTTTTTGCCATTACAAGGATAAACTAGCTCCTTCCTTCAGGTCCTCCTATTGAAACTAAAATGACCCAAGTCAAATAATT
>NC_090879.1:45373852-45387346 GCF_036669935.1 Montipora foliosa
GGCCTTACGCTGTAACTTGTGAACTGGAAAACCACTATGGATTTCTTGGCCAACGTACTAAATTTAGGAAAGGACGACCGTTAATCGATCATTAATCGACCATTCATGATGGATTGATCAATCAGTTAATCAATCATTGTTGTAAATCGAGAGGAAACCAACTGCATTGATCATACAGTTTTCAAAACGAAAATCATCTCGGTTAATGGAACAAACTTAATTACCACCCCAATGAGTAATGTTAGAAATTCAATAGCATGATACGTTTTTGCATCAAAAGGATATTCGGAAACATCCAACCTGATCTCTATTCTAAATTAACGATTATCGTTAAGGGTACTTACTTTGCTTTGAATTAGCTATTATCGTTAATTTAGGACAGACCATTTGTCCCAGGACTTGTGGACCTGGGTTGTCTTTTTAAAAAATATATGACCATTTTCCAAATCCTTATCAAACTTTCAGTCTTCTGAAGTAATGATTATAGTTAAATTAGAGCAAAGTAGGAATTAGCCATGATAATCGCTAATTCAGAAGTAAAGATTCGAGCTTCAGATGTGATTTTTGCACCATGTGTTGTGTGCGAATTTTTTAGAAAACGTTAACGTTGAAAAAATCTCCAGTTTCTCCTGCCTTATCAAGAATGTAAGTAGAAGAAAGCAAAAAGTACTGATCAATAAAAGGGTCTCGTTTCCCATTGCTTTATTGACCGACATAAGATTCTAAGCACCCACATTGAATCTTACACTGCACATCCCTTGCCTTGAAAGAACACTGGTATATACTTTTATCTCCTTGCTTAGGTACTTGCCTGGAAACCCTTTAGGTTTATAGGAACAACACTCTGTGCTCTCTCTGGAGACCATCGAAATCCAGGCCTGTACCAGCAGGTCTGGCTATTTTTGTTTAGATTCTTTCCTTTACTCCAGTGAGCTGGAACAAACTTTACCAGA
Organism: Montipora foliosa; assembly: GCF_036669935.1. Taxonomy (NCBI): domain Eukaryota; kingdom Metazoa; phylum Cnidaria; class Anthozoa; order Scleractinia; family Acroporidae; genus Montipora; species Montipora foliosa. The sequence continues at coordinate 45,374,806 of NC_090879.1, forward strand.
ACTCCATAAGGCTTCAAATCTCCTCTTTGATAAGTCTTGTCCATACCTTTAAATGTTCAAAGTTACTTGAAAATATAGAAAATGTTTGAACGTTTTTTTTTTTCATAAAAAGAGGAAAACCCCTTAAAAATAAAAGTGATAATGAGAATGATAATCTAATCCTTGCATACGCCAAGAGCTACTGAAATTTAATTCGACCAATCCGAATTCAGCGAGCGGGAAAAAAACTGTGCTATCCCAAATCAAAGGGCCAGAAAACCCATTAAATAATTTTGTGGCAACTTTTTGGTCAACAAATTTTTGGCGCCAAAGCTGGGTTGCCAGCGAGCGGCGATTCGTACGTCAGTGGTTGTGATTTGGCTGTTATTTGAGCTTTTTCTAATTAATTTAAGACGAATTCAGTCCAGTATTTCGAATAAAGTGTAAGAAGGCGTCAAAACTGTATTGATAATGTATTTGAGTTAACTTCGCAAAAAAAATACTCTGATGGGGTTCTTTCGACAGGGTAGATTGACAACAAGGTCGTTTACGCACAAAAGTGCACCGTTTCCGGTGAAAGGGCAAAGGATTGATAGGATAGCACAGTCTTCACTGACGCGCCCACTGCGGGCGCGGGTTCGGTATGCACGGATAATCATCATTAGGGCTTAGTTTGCGGTCGATACAATGCCTCATCACTAACCAGGTCTATCACGTGCATCACTAACCACGTCTAAGGCTAATGAACTCCAGTTACTTTCGTCATAATTCCGAATTAGTCTGTGATATTAGATGTATTTCATACTATTTAATTTATAGAGCTGGCTCTTTGTAAAAACTAACGACTCATTATGCCCAGACTCAACCGATTGAGGCTTCTTTGATCCACGCTGGGACCATGACCCATAACCTTTTTGACCTCATGCACCAAAAAATCCGAGGTCTTCTTTGACATTCTAGGCATGCTGTAAAGCTTTGAAATGCTAGCATAAAATTTTAACCAAGATAAATAGAGCGATCAATTAGACGACGCTTTACAGTCTATAAAAACAATGAACAAAGTTAACACAAGTGGTATTTGATTACCGTAATAGTAATCGATGCGACTCATCTCGTGTTGACCAGCGTACCAGGCTTCAAATGGTTCAATGATTCCATCGTATGGTAAAGATATGATTCCCTGAGCATGGTAAAAATCTGGAAACTTCAACTCATGGAAAATAGAGTCTTTAAGCTCGTCATCTTGCAGGAGAGTTGCATTTTCGAAAGAAATAGTAGGGTCTTCTGTATCCGTATCATTTCGTCGTTCTGTGTTGAGCTCTTCAGGATCGGTGGTACTATTGAGTATCTTTTTGATTTCTTCAAAGAAGTAGTGTTGTCCGGCGCAGTGGTTAATCAAACACGCCAATTTCAGAGTTAATAAGCAGTACACCGTAAGAAGTGTAGGGATGGAATTTGTATTATGCTTGGTCTTCATCTTAACTGATTTTGATCTTATACCGGACATATCGTATTCTCCGTCCGGCCCTTCCCGGGTTCCCTTCTCATTGAGTAGTCTGGCAAAACCAATCCGTCACATATTAATACAAACCCATCTTGACCTCAAACTCCAAACCTTTTCAAGATTGGTAATGCAGATGTAAGTAAGGGGCATATGGGATTAAGCAAGGAATCCGTTTGATTCAGTAGCTTATGGAACCTGTCAAAACTGAGTCACTCCGAGAGCAGGTACCTGCTGGTTCTGGTGTCAAGGCATAAACATTGGGCCACAAAGTAGTAAACTAAGATGCTCGGAAAGGTGTCTGATTGCGAATGGCAACCAAAACCTCTTGTGCTACTTTTTTGGGCCTTTTTCCCAGCTCCCCGAATGTCACCGTTAGAGAGTAATTTAAATCGAAAAACGCAATTCGGGAAATCTTTGCAGACTCGACGTCTTACTGAAGCATTCGATTCTTTGCATGTGCTTAATAGAAATATTTGTATTATCATCATTTTATTTTTCAATGCTCTGTCTTTCATTTAATACTTTGGACAAAAATATACAAAAACGTTGGTGGCAGCCGGATGGTTGGTTAAATTTTCCAAGATTTTGTGCGTTCCCACTTTAAACAAGGACTAGCCCTGCAACTGTAAACTGACTATCTCCTTCCCTTTTCAGTAACAACGCAATTCACCTTTATCACTCGGCGACCATTTTGGAGTCCGTGGGGAATAAAGGCTTTGTCTTTGCATTGTCTTTGCCCGTCCAGCCTCACACTGAATGAGAGGTTCGACGGGCAAAGTCTTTTGTTTGGACATTGAGTGATATGGGCCAATTGCTGCTTCCAAGGCTCATCCAATATAGCTGGCGTATCGTAGGTGATGCCTCGAAAAAACGCTTCTTGCGAAAAAGAAAGGGATAATAATAATAATAATAATAATAATAATAATAATAATAATAATAATAATAATAATAATAATAATAATAATTGAATGAACTTTTATTGAAGTGTCAGGTCTTCTAGCGATGGTACACTAGTTGGGGACAATGTTCATGTTTGTTTCTTGTGTTTTGCCTCAGTCCGAAAGAGCTTTGCGTGTCTTAAATGACTCAAAATAAAATGTTTGTGATTTAAGGAAATTTTCCCATAAAATTATGTAACCATAATGGCTGAAGGAATATGGCTCCCATTTCCATCCAGATCGTTATTCCCCAGAAAAACTTGACAACATTCCTTACCCTGAAAATTGAATTTGTGAATGAAATAACCAAAGTTACTCTTTGTGTACAGTTTTAAGAAAACGACGAAACCTTTGAGTTTATAAAACATTTTTCGACAGAAACGTCTACTATTCTCGGTTAGTCAGAATACAAAGCGATGGAAGCTAAATTTATGATAAAAAGAAAATGCTTATGTGAAAAATAGTAACAACGAAAGGAAGTATGGCGTGAAAATGTGTGAATTAAAGATAGTTTAAGATTAACATGGTGTAATTGTTGATTCAAAGAGGGATGTTCTCTCTGAATATGAATAGCCTCTTTTATCTTAAGTTGAAAAATTAGTGGAGTCGTGATCTAAAACACGAAAACAATCTGCTGAATACGAGGCGTGACAATGTTCAAAATTCTGCACATGTGAGAGGCCTTATGATGTGTCGTATGGCATTTGTTCAGTTTGCGAGCAGCAGCCGCCGGACGCTTATATATTACCACTACTACTCAGGCTTACTTTCTGCCAAGGTGCCTTATTTTGCCCGCCTTCGGCCCTTTGGATTTTACAGGATTTTGCTCCGTATCCAGACCGGTGTAGACGTGTAAATGAAGTTGTTGGGGCGGCGATCCCCTCTTGAGTTACGATGTTTGAGATGCCATAAAATAACTTATTGATTTGTTCAGTAATTATGGAAAATGAGCTAGGTCTGGCCAGGTCTTTAGCCTTCCGCCGAGCTGTTAGATAAGACAATTTGCCATTTTAGTTGAGTTTTTGCTGGGGAACGACCAACGTCACAATCATGATCACGCAATCGACTGCTCAAATTCGTTTAACTGCCATGTTTTTATCACATTTTTTCCAGTACTACATATTGTAAACTCTCATTTTACCTGAAGAAGGATGGTTTGGCCAGCCGAAATATAGTACACCACTAAAACCAAATTTACGTTGTATCGACTCTTGCTGTTTTCTTTTGTGGTCCCAGATGTCGATTTAATCCTCGCTCTCAATTACCTGTACTGGTGTAGCCTTGCAAGTGGTCATTAAGTCTACAATCAGTTGCAAAAGTCTCGGGACACTGAAGTTGGTTTTCTTACTTAGTTTGAATAATTGGGGTGTAGGGTGAGGGTAAAGTGAGATCGCTGTATTTGTGTGTTAGATCCTCATTTAGAGCTACTACTAGAGATGTCTACAATTACGAATACTTTCTAATAAAAGACACTTTTATTTCTTTTGTCATATGTCAAGAAATAGTTTAAGATAATCTTACGATTATCGATGATTCAGCTTTTTGTATGGAACGGGAGTTTTGTATAAAAAAAGACTGGCTGGTTACTTTTCATTATAATAGATAGATACGACTATTATGTTATAGTCTCAAGGAGATCAAAAGCACGTAAATATTTCCTACTTGCAATTGAAAGAAGAAAGTACCCCCCCCCCCCCCCCTCGGACTATAAGCTCGAGCCATGTCCTTTTTCTGACGCCTTCTTCCAACCTACGATTCGATATGAGTTGATCTGATTGGATTTCTGTACAGTGTGCACCTTCGCTAAATACAGTTGCAATTGACATTGGCTTAAGAAAATTTCATTATCATTGTTCTCATTTATTTTATCAGGCTAGCCTGGACTGAAGTTTTATGACTACGAATAGCTTGTTCTACTATACGAAGGTCTTTTGGCGCATTTTCAACGTAAGCATGGGTGAAGCTGCTTTTATCCCTATGATCGAAAGGCACCCCAGAAAGAGAATGGCCTAGGTTCAAGGTTAAAAACGTGAAGCGCAGAACTTCTTCCCATTGATCTAGCAGTTTTGCCGACAACACCACTAAAGAAGCTAAAAAATGCAGATTGGTGATTATAGACAGATGTAGGAACCCATATGAGCGAAACAGTGAAAAGCAGGTATTGCTGTTCTTAAAAGCATGACAGTTTTCACTTGTTTCTTTCTTCAGAGAGTATCTGTGACTAAAAGGAAAGAAAATTAATGAGGTAAGATCAAACAAGTTTCGTTTCTTTCCTTTGTGTTCCAAAACGCAAATGTCAGCCTAACGTATAACTTAGACTGCTCTGCCAGTCCCTTCTGATTCAGTCGAGCAGTCCGCTTTAGTCACGCAAGCGAGCCGAAGAACCGAGGAGAGAACATTTCGATCTCTCCTAATACTCCCTCGTCTCTTCGGCTCGTTTGCGTGACTAAAGCAAGCGCTAGAAGGAACTGCTAGAAGTCTACGTATAACGCAAACTCGATGCTAAATCTCTCTAACACCGGCAGTAACTTAAGTTTTCTTCCCGTCGATACCGCACGTCCTCCATAAAGATACAGAACGGCGAGGTTTTATTCCTCTTACCAAACATCTTCATTGTCAAAATATTCATCAAAGTCAGCTTCAATATCCCTGAAGTCAGGATCCTCTATCGCATCTTTGCGAATAATTTTATTGTCATTAGTTTCATGATTTTCTTGTCGAGTTTTGAGTAATCTTCTCTTTAGTTCCTTTTGACGCTGGCGTTTTTGTTTTTCTTCTATCTGCCACGGCAAAGGCTTGCTACCTCTGTTTAGAACAACAAATGGCCTCTTCTCTACACCGCACAGTCCATGGCGTATTTTTATAAAACCGCTATCTCCCCAATTGTATGACCAAGAGTTTTTAATCAACCAATAAGGGACACCATTTTCTGTACCGTATCCGACAAGTAAAACGGCATGATCAGTTTTGTTGTCTGAAAAGCAAGGAAAACAAATAGCATGTGTTATCGGTAACTATTATTGAATCATATGTTACGGTAACGATTTGTTATGGCGCTATATCTATTTAACGATTATTCCATAAGTGTGCGTTGATTATGAATTGACTATAACCAATCCGGTCAGTGTAAAATGCAGACTGCAGACTAAGGTTATAATGTAATAGTTGAAAAAGCCCAAACCATTTATAAATGCTAACAGTTAAGCCTAAGGTTAGCATTTCTAAAGGGTTTGGGCTTTTTCAACAGTTACATTATAACCTTAGTCTGCGTTTTACCCCTAGGGATGGTTCCTAAAAGGTGTAATAACTCTATCACAAGGATAAATATACCTTATTCCAGCACATTTATCCCTGGAATCGAGTTAATACACCTTTCAGGAACCGGCCCCTGGTCTGCAGTCTGCATTTTACACTGACCGATAATAACCAATCTCGTATCCAAGAAGCCCCATTATTTAAAGTGAAGTATATGTTATACTCTGTACTTTGAACAATTGAGGAATGGGACCAGTAACGATGTATGATGATCAGTGATTCGTTGTGACTTGTGTTTGTGTATTAAGTTTCGATTTAATACTGGAGGGGTGAGGGGGCTAAAGGCATTTGCGTGAAACGGTAAATGGCAAGCTTCAGCTTGGCACAAGTTCGTGAAATCATTTGAATAATAATAGTAACAAAAATAATCACACATTTATAGCGCACCTTTTCTCAGAGATCCAAAAGCGCTATTTATATAACGTTAACTAATTTGAAAAGTTATGTACAATACAAATACTCTAGATTAAATCTAGAAAATGGTAACGCTGTGTAAAAAATGCTCGTTTACGAACAAGAAATGTCGTCAATTTACGTTTAAGCTGTTCCAGAGAAAGGGTGTCGCACCGGAAATGGCCATAGCGCCGACCATAAGTGGCCATAAGGCTTTAATTCAGAAGGAATGAGAAAGTATTTATGAGATGAAAAGAGTTCGTGCATTGGTTGTTAGCGTTAGATCAAACCCTTGATGTAAACAGGAACTCGATTGTTAAGGGATTTGAAAGTCAATTGTGTGTGCACGTATCATTTAGGTGAGCAAGTCAGGAGGCGAGCAGCAGCATTCTGTACAGTGTTGAAGGCTTTTCATTAGGGAGTCCGGTAAACCATAGGGAAGCGAAGTGTAAAAGCAATGGAATTTCTAGCCTCTCTTTTCAGAATTTGCTCGATAGTTAAAGCCAACAAGTAAGAGATAAATCAAAACCAAACTAGTTTGCCGTAAACGTGGTTCTAAATCTCTATCGCGACCATTATTTAAGGCTTTTACTTACTGCACGAGATATCATCCAAGACGCCATGGCTATAGAATTTAATGTTTTAGGGTTGGCATTGATGGATATAGTTGCTGGACCGTGGTAAGCCAAGGCTTTCTTCAACGCTTCCCTGTTATAGCGTTTAACTCTTCTGTAACTGTGAATTTTTGCTCCTGTTTTCAGACTTTTAGTCTTGCAATAACCTTCCTGAAGATGAAATACAAAAGCATTTCACTCATTTTGGGGGTTGTTACGCTTGAAGTTGAAAGAGCTCTCACATGTGTCGAAATACTCCTCTATCTACCGTAGTTGAATTTATGTCTACAAGACTCTAGGGTCAAACACCTGTGAAACCTACGCAATCAGATAATGAAACATCAACTGTTAGTAAGCACGATCGGTCAACTCTCTTAGAATATTAGACAATTTATGGCCATGGAAGGAAATTAAGCGCTCCAAAAAACACTATTTTTAATCGCTCTTTACCCAAAACGACTAGGTGATCCTACGATTTCTGGCAATTTTGTTGTTAATTAATTAATAGACTAGGGAAAAACTTTTCTCACGTTTGAAGCAGTTCTGGTAGTTGACTTAGAGCTTTCGAGAATATCTCATTACCGTCAACTTTTGTTATTGTTCAATACTTTGAAGCGTAAAGGGGGGAGAATAAAGTATTATTAACTGATTGAGAGGTCACCATACGGCTGTGTGAGATGAGATTAAGCAATGATAGCTACTGCGTTTCAAAACATAAATTGTTGTTGTTATGATTACTTTACAACTAGTATTTCAATTCCTTTAACACGACAGCTTCATAGCTTAGTTGATAGAGCATTGCAACGTCATCGAGGAGGTAAATCCCATTAAAGCCATAAATTGAGTTTTCAGGTGTCTGTACGAGACAATTGATTCAGTTATCCAGGAAAGTGCGAGGATCACTTCTCCCTATCAGAATTGCGAAAGGTACCCAAGGACAACATTGATATAAAAGTTGCTCACTTTTGAAGAGAAAGAGAGAGAGCGACTGAGAGGAGGGGAACCAACCTGTCCTCTATAGGGCCATAGCTGTCCACTGTAGCGATTCCAAACTTTCTTATCCAAGAGAACGCCTTCCATGTCCAGCCTCCAAGACAGCCATTATTTCCGTGCTCAACTCCAGGCGTTGCCCAGGTACAGTCTAATAGCTGCTGCTCCGATAAATCAAGTAATTCTCCAGTCTAGAAATACACAGTTGCTTTCCTTAGCTCTGATAAGTTCTAACACAGAGCGCACGTGTACCGCTGAGGAGTGTAGAGCGAAAAGCGCGCCATCGCGTGTCTCTAAACCTCGGGACATTTCATTCACCGTATAGGAACGAGGTCACGCAACGGCTCAACTTTTTAAAAGACAAAACAGGCTATCCCTTTAATTTCTGTGTATCAAGAGTCAGTTGTTGGTACAATTAAGCGAAACTATTACGGTGATATTAAGTGACCATTGGACAGCGTGGGACTGTTTTTTTTTTTTATTGGTAAAAAGTCGATGAAAAATGACCTCTGCTACCTTCTCACAATTGTGTTAACTATTGTATGCGATTTGTTCTGGCTCTGGTAAAACAACACAAATGAAAAGTTGGGTATTTACAATTGACATAATTTAAAAAATTGGTCATGACTCGTAGCGCTCTGAACAGTGTTTACTGCTGTGGGAGGAACAACTAACCGCCAAAGTCTGCAACTGACTAATATAACTTACATTTATTCAAGACTTCAAATTATATATAACCACTTGAAGATATTAAAATTGACTCTTTGGAAATATTAATCATTCCATTAAGAGAAAAGCAAAGTTAGTTTGCAAAACTTGTTGTTGAAAACTCGGGAACAAAGTAAAAAAAAAGAGTAAGAATAGTAGTTGGAAGGCATAGGTAATAATGAGCCACACGATATCTTCAATTGTGGCAAAGGCCGTTAACTCTGAGCCTTCTCACATTTTGGCAAATGCATTAAATTGGAACGTTTTTAGTTTATTTACACTATGAAGTCTATTTGTTGTCGTACCTTAATAAAATTCGCGCCTTCAACCGCTCCAGCTGCAGCGAAGGCCCAACAAGAGCCGCAGGTTCCCTGTCCTTTAGCGGGTGAAACAGCTCCTACAAAGGGAAAATGGATTTTTGCATTAAAGAGGCGGTAAACTGACACGTCTTCAACTTGTTCTGTAACCCAAACATAATAGCAGTTTCGAGGCTGAAAAATTAAATCGGACAGCTTTGAAGAATTCATTTATTTGTCAGTAGTTTACTATTTGATAAGGATTCCCATGGATTTACATGGTATCTTTTTTACTCAAGGACTAATTACCATAGCCATTGAACCCCTAATGTGGTAAAATCTCGGGACTGCACAATAGGGTGCTGATCATTTTCTGAACCTCAAGTCCTCAAGTTCTATTAAATGGCTATTGCGATTCAAATGCTCGCCTTTAACAGTACTCACCGTAATTTCTCCAATCTAGTTCCCGAGGGACATGTCCATATCTATTTGTAGTCTTTTCTATTCTATCTCGCCTCCAGTAATCGTCGAAATTATCATCTTCATCTTCACGTGATCCATAACCACCATCTCCTGGCATGAGCCCCTTGTGGCCTTGAAATTCAGCATCTGTCATGTCGGCGAAGTGATTGACGGCGAGGTGGTAAAAGTTACCTTTCATATTCATGGACCGAATATACCTATTAAGGATAGTAGCTTAAGCAAAAATATTTCATTTCATTGAGTGAATAATTTATCTTGTAAACTGGGGTAAATAATTTGCTGAAAAGAGTTATTTCCCCATGGAGACTTCATTACTATTAACACTAGCAGGTTTTTTACTACCGCAAACATACTTCTCACTAAGCAACGACGGCTTGACAAGTTTAGCAGAACTATAGTCTCTGTACACCTCACAGGTGCGATTGATATTTTGCTACGTTTGATTGCCGTTCCCTTCGTGACAATAACATAAAAAGAACAAATTTGAGGTTATTTGAAGGGCGTCAGCACCCGAAGGAGTAATTTCGACTTTCTTCTTCTTATCTTCAACATCTTCATTGAAGTTTAATTGCTGGAAAATGAGTTTTCAATTAACACCCTTCACAACTTGAAAATATTCGCGTAATGATTAAGAAAAGCAGAGTTATATTTCCCCGACACCACATAATGTTAAAAAGATAAATATATTTCAAAGATAATGACGATGGATTCCATTTCAAAGACAGTTAGTCCAATGCAAGGCGAAGTCGTGGGATGAGTCTGGTCTAAGTGGAGGCTTTGAAATGGCATCTCCATATTTTGTCTATCAACTTTTAGATGTACTGGTCCGGTTCGGTGCCTCGTTTAGAAATGACCCAGTTGAATAAACAGGCCAACTTTTTACCCATTTGTGGGCAACTACTCTTTAACATCTGGATCTTTGATTGATGGATAGATGGCCGTCGGGATCAGAGTGGATGGATGTATTAAGCAGTCGTGCGTAATGATGAATAATTACGAGAAAACGTTATAAAACTGTTTTGTTTTACACGAACCTCAAATTATGCCTAAAAAGGTTCTTTCTTTTCTGATGTTCTATTCTGTCCTTGTAATTCCTCTTGTGCTTTGTACGGAACTCTTGGAAGTCCTTTTCAATCGGGTCTTCATCATGATGAAGCATAGCAAACTCACCCATGGGATTTAATGACATCAAAGCACCATCACTGTCTCGTGACCTTTTGTCGATGTTCCAACACCATTTGTCTTGTCGCACTAGAAGGAAGAGCAGCATCAGATGTGTTGCTTTTGTCTTATCTTTTTTCATGGTTTAATCTAAGTGACTTATGCATTAATTAAAGTGACTTATCCACCTCGTTTTAAGAAGGTGCCTGGCCTAATGGTAAGACGCTGAATTTCATGAGGATGCACGACCTCTCCCTGCTAGCAGGTCTCTTTTCTGTTGCGTTCGCTGGGCTGACGAGAACGGGAAGGAGACCTCTGCCATGGGTCGAAATTCGCTGTGTTGAGCATGCACGGCATGCTCAACACAGCCTCGTGATACTTCATGTTGTGTGGGCTTACTAAAACAGCAGCATTATTGTAAAAGGAATGCGCTGGACACAGTGGGCAGCAAACATATCATGAGGCTTGCGGTTTGAAGCGTGCCGTCCAATTGTGAACGGCGGTTGGATCAAAGTGAGTTTCGACCCATGGCAGAAGTCTCTTTCCCGCACTTAGCCAGCCTAGCGAACGCGGAGAAAAAAAAAATTAAAAAAGAAACCCCTGCTCGTAGGGCCTCTCCGGCCAAAGACTGCGTTTTTCTTCGGTTTGAACGAATTCATTTGGCTTTGTAAATAAGAAACAAATTGTCCCCTTTGATCGATTTCTTAAAACACACAGGCCCACAAGCTGCCTAACCTGCCGGCTGCACTGTGTAAATCGGTTCTCACTTCACTTTTTATTCGAAGACGTTTGTCTGAACCAACACTTTTATCAAGTTCGCGTCAAATTCAATTTTTCACACGATTAAAATATAATCTACTCACAATGTGAATCTCAAAAACATCCGGATCATCACCAGGATCGTAATCCCACTCATCAAAGCTGTGGTACTATGATCACGTATTTGTCGTAGTAGGACACCAGCAGGGTATCGTAACCATTCATTTCAAAGTACACTGGTTTGGGTGGGACAGTTTTGGTGGCGTAAAACACGTATGTATTATTGCGCTCAAATACTGTTATGTTGTACGTCCACTTTGTGCACAGTTTGCCATCTATGGTAGCATCACCCGTGGTACTGAGAAAACGAGAAAAAGTGATGGAACTGTGAAGGTGTCAGGAAAATTTCCAAACACACTTCAATCCGAAATAACCAAATCTCTCAACAATTTTAGTCGCCCTATGTAAGGTTACCCGGATTCCGGAAACCAGAAATGTTTTGTATGGAGAAAATTATGGAATCCTGGGCTTTGGAATCCGGGATCCAGTCACGGAATCCGAATCTGGCCACTTCCATGAATTCGGGATGTACGGGAGAGATGAATTCTGGAATTAAGGACATGGAATTTGGACTGCAAGATCAAAGACTGCCGGTCTTGGATTACCTTAGACATGGTCCTTTCTTCTAAAACCTAGTAAAGCAGGCTTACAAAGAACCGGCTGAATCGGCGTCCACTGGTATTCAAAATTTAGAGTTCTTAGGCTAAAAATATCATCTAAACAATGGTTAGGGATTCTGACATTTTCGGAGAACAAGGGAACACAGACAAAAGATGTTAGGAAACAAAAAAAAGAACAGAGGACATTTTCAAGGCATGAAAAAGCAAGCGAACATGTTTGTAACTATCGCTAATGATGTAATTCAAACAAATAGATATTCAATGTTCGAGGTTAACCAGAGAAAATGGTCGGGGTGACGCTGCTCGGGGTCTGTTCTTAGACGGCTTCCTTCGTGTTCCGCAAGTTTTCGGGCACGATCCCAAAGCATGTTTGCATGTTAAGTGAAAACGGGACTCAGTTGTCATTTGGTTATCCTTTTAAACTTATTGTCGGCCAGTAATTCCCGCGAGAAAAAATTGTCTCTGTATCACAACATTTTTTTAAATTGATATCCAAGGGACCAATAAGCAGATTAAAAATACACATAATATTCATAATATCGAATTTATTTCTGGAAGATGTGTACAGGTTATGAATGAGGTTAACTTATAGCGAAGATTCGGCCAAATCTTAACTGTTAACTGAGAAAACGATGAGTTTTTTAACCGATAGCTGAGTATTGTTGATGTGTTATTCAACTGTTACGTGATAAATGGCCACAATTTAGCTGACAGCTGAGAA
>NC_090879.1:45392446-45399946 GCF_036669935.1 Montipora foliosa
TAAGCCATAGGTATTTCCTCGAACATTGCCCAACCAAACATCGAACCCCGCATCGGCTAAAATAAAGGCAAAGCTCTGATTGGGTAGGTTTGCAACCCAGTTGAGGATGCACAAAGAAGACCATGTTGCAGGAATACCACTGGTTTTGGACCGGAACGGAAGTCTTGTTTCACCTGCTTTCTTCCTGCTGGTATTCTCTGGATGTAAATGAGATAACCGTCTTCCGTTTGAACGGTATACTCCTCTGCTGGGTAACCATGATAACGAATTATTTGGGTCTGCAAGTAAAATAGTTTTTAAGTCAAATTTGTTATAATTCAGACGCGAGGTGCTGGTGTAGATGACTTGTTGCCTGGTACTGATATTTATTTTGGTTCGTCAGTTTCACTTTAATGCCCACGAAAAAAATGTCACCGGCTGTTTTCCATTTTTCGTGGCCTTTGGTGCTGTTTGAAACTTAAGACAAAGATAACCTTCACACAGTCATGAGCTCCTGAGTTAGTGCAGGAAAGTCATCAGATCTCAAGTACGAGGCCCTCCAAGGGGCCTTCTGATGTCGCTTTGTCGCTCATTTTCCAGCCCACGTGTCGCCTATTTGGCTAGAGACAAATGTCACCGTCGTTTTTTCGCTGCAATACAATTGTCGCTGTCGCTTTTTCGCTAGAATAGAAATGTTAGCTAAACGTGCTTAATTTTTGCGTCCTGTAATTTTGTTTAATTTAAAGAGTAAAATCTTCCTTCTTTTTACAGAAGATCGAGCACTACTGAGATCACCATTACTGAGAAAGCCCGAGATAGACTTTTGAAAGGTTTTGGTGATCTTAGCGACCTTAACGGGCTTAGCCACAGGAGCCTCGTTATGGCACCAAAATGTGTTTTTCTGGAAGGACGCGTCACTTCCGAGATTTGCTAACTACTATAATTAGTTTGTAGAACAGTTGCTGCTGCGACCTTTGGCGCTCACTCTCTTCTCGGTCTCTGAACCCACACGAAAATAAAATGGCTGACAGTTTGGAAGTTATTACTGTGGCAGAATTTGCTGACTGGTTACAGTCATTGCACATCACGCTTCCGGCATGCAACAGAGAAAACAGTTTATTCCTCAGCTTTTAAGGCCCGGCCGCCAGAATTGATCAGAAATTTTGTAAAATTCTGGGCTGTAAACCCTGGCTTACACAATTCGCAAGTAGTTTGGGCTGGGCTTATAACTTTGGGGGGGGGGGGGGGAAGAGGGGCTATAAGCGGAGCTACGGAAGTGTTCCGAGCTACGGAAGTGTTTATGCGGTTAAGCCCTCGGAATATTAATTATTAATTGATGTCATTGCTAGACTGTTTAAGGAGGCTTGAATAGTTTCTCCTTTTTTTAAAAAAAATAAACATATTCTGTCCTTAGATACAGTTAGGGTAATCATCTCAAAACGAAATTTGGCCAGGGTATTAAGAACCCATCATAGATTTCTCACATCACATTTTCCTCCAAAATAACGTTACCATGGCAACGATATAAGACATTTCTTTGAGCCTTAAAATCAAGATGTATTGTCTTTTTTTGAAAATACGGGAGGGTGAAATCTTCGCATTCAGCGTTCCCAGATAACGTTAGAAATAATCTCTAAAGTATTTAAAATTCAACAAAAGCTGTGGGTCAGTTTTTCAGAAAAATCAGTTTTTATGAAATATGTCTCAATTTTTTTTTTTTTTTTTTTTTTTTTTACCCACAGACGTATTAAATTAATCTAAGCAAACATACAAAAAATGAAAAAAATTCACCGTCCGGAAGCAGAAATATAAACGAGTAAAGTTGCAAAATCAGGAAAAATGAGGGGGTTACAAGATCAGCATTTACGCATGCGTCACCCGCTCATTCGAGTGCACGCGCGACTGGAGCTACACGCCAACACAAACGGATTTAAGTGACCATTAAACCGTTTGTGTACAATTTTCGTAGTTTTCGTGAACTGGAGATGCCTGCTTATATTCCATATATATAGCAATTAGAAGAAAGGTGAGCGGTATTTGTTTATTTCTTGTGACCCATTTTGAATCATGAGCTGACGCGAGCAGCTTTTAGAATTGCGTGTGTGGCTCCTAGGCTCGAAAGAGGCTCGAAAGGGTTTTTTTGAGCTGAGCGCGCCCGCGTAAGCCACACACGCAATTCTACAAGCTGCTCGCGTCAGTTCATGATTCAAAATGGTTCACCAGAAATAAACAAATACTAATATACATATAGAATATAAATAGGCATCTATTCACGAAAACTACGAAACAAGTACACACAAAATTTAATGGTCACTTAAATCCGTTTGTGTTGGCTTGTAGCTTCTCTCGCGCTTACACGCGAATGACCGAGTGACGCATGCGTAAATGCCGATCTTGCAACCCCCTCGCAACCCCCTCATTTTTCCTGATTTTGCATTTTTACTCGTTTGTATCTCTGCTTCCGGACGGTGAATTTTTTGCACTTTTTGCATGTTAGCTTAGATTAATTTAAACCGTTTGTCTTTCAAATTTAAAAAAAATTCTGTAGGTGAAAAAAAAAATTAGAGACACCTTTCAAAAAAACGTATTCTTCTGAAAAACTGACCTACAGATTTTGTTGAATTTTAAATATTTTAGAGATTATTTCTAACACTATCTCGTACCACTGAATGGGAAGATTTCACTGTCCCGTTTTTTTTTTTTTTTTAAGACAATATATCTTGATTTTAAGGCTCAAAGAAATGCCTTATATCGTTGCCATGGTAACGTTATTTTGGAGAAAAATATGATGTGAGGAATTTATGATGGATACTTAATGATTACCATAACTGTGTCTAAGGACAGAATATGTTTATTCGTTTGAAAAAAGGAGAAACTATTTCAAGCCACCTTAACTGCAAGAAAGACCGTCAAAACCCTCTCTGTAAGTATTAGTCAGTAATTACTGGTAAACAGTGTCAGACAACACTTACCTTTCCTTTCGATTCTTTCCTCTTGCAGCTCTTTTTGTACTTTTTTGGTTTTTTTGAGAATCATGTGAAAACGAGCTACGGAAGTGTTTATACGGTCATCGAAATACGTAAACTTCAAGCAACAATTAAGCCTTCGCATTATTAATTATTAATTGCTATCATTGCTGGACACTTTAAATGCAAGCGAAGGCCGTCAAAACCCTCTCTGTAATTATTGGTCAGTAATTACTGGTAAACAGTGTCAGACAACTTACCTTTCCTTTCTTTACCCTCGTGGCTCTTTTTGTCCTTCTTTTTGCTTTTTTTGAGAATGCTGTGACTGCTGTGAGATTTTTTTAATGTTTTCCCATTTCACGTACTCAACGTTAGCAAAAAGCGCCAGAAAAGCCGCACAGACGCGACAAAAGTCACCGAGTTACAGAGAATCATGACTGACGTGACTACGTGTCGACCTTTGTACCAAAAAAGGAAATTAGAGACAAAAGACGCTCACTGCATAACTTGAAGTGCGTCAAGTGTTGCACAAGAAATATACATGTAGCAACACCAACAGAAGAGAAGATTTAGAGTCATGCTGGCCTGGTCGGTCATGTCGCTGTCGAAATAACAAAGTGAAAAGATGTCGCTTTGTCGAAGTTACAAAATGTATTGTCGCTGTCGCAAATTGTCGCTTTTTTTTCCGTCACGCTCTGTCGGCTGACGGTGTTCAGGAACAAGATTGTCGCTACATTTTTTGCAATTTTGGAGCGATGTCGCTTGTCGCCAAGAACCCTTGGAAAGCCTCAAGTACGCAACCGCACCATTGAATTCTAGTTTTAATTTCACTAATTTTTATTACGTGACCGAGTCCCTCCGCTTTCATCAGTGTTGACTTGGCTTTCACTATGTAAGGGTCTGTCCGAGTCATCCATAAGGCCTGGTTTACACTATGACACAAGCATAGGCAAGGATCTCATGGATATACACACCAACCATCACTCTAAAAAAATGACCATTCTAAATCAGTTTCTAGACTGAACTAAATATTGCTATAGCAATAAGATAAGTTTGGCACTTAAACTTTATCTGTAAAATGAGAGTTTAACCTAGGGGACTTGTGGGGGGTATATCATGAGATCTTTCCCAAAATGACTGTGAAAATTGACCGACTTGAAACCTATCCCGTGTAAAGATAGAGAAGCTATTACCTCAGTGTGTGTTTGCGTGTCTAATGCTTTATTGTTGAAGTTGTTTTTGTTTATAAAGAAAGAAACAACAACCAATACCTAATAATTCAGGCCTTTGTTCAGCGAGGCAGGGTAAAAATGTTAGCATATATATTTGACCAAATTACGGGGCACCAAACGAGTAGTTTCGGGAAATATCTGTTTGGAAGGAAGGTGGGATTGATCTAAAGATCTAGACTTTTCGAATATCCGAACTCAGACTTTCGGAGACGCACTAAGAATTTGGACATTTTTTCTGAACATATTTAGATATTTCGGAAAAGTAATGAATAGTCTGGCGATTGCGTAGAAAAACATTGAAGAACGCTAGCATTTCACTGAGCTGAGTAAGGGTCAACTGTCTGTCACTAGAGGGCAATTTCGTATTTGTTCAGGACAAATCTGACTTGAAATCGGCCAGTGACCAAAAAATTGTCCGGAAAGCTACAGTCGCACTTGAGAACAAAATATGTGAACAAAACATCACACCATCCTGTCCATCCACAAACCGCGACACGAGGGATCTCTAAATGTTCTCGGCTGACGAAGATGTACGGCGCAAAAAGGTTTAAGATGATCCCGGCATTGAGCCGTCTTCGCTGAACTGAAAGGATTCTTGCAACGCGTCAGAACTCGTGGTAGAAGGAGATGGGCTGGGAGTTCCTCGATCGTTGAATATGTAAGGCTTAGGCATCGGATAGATCCATCCTGGTGGATATTGAGGAAATTGTTGCCCCATTTCATACGGAAAATATTGGTCGCCCCCGCCTGGATTCATGTTGTTGCGAAATGAGAACGTTATCAATTTTACCGCGAAGACTATCGCTTAGAGACTCTGCTACATATCACCTGTCAAATCATTTCCGAATCAAGACACCCTCGCTATTGTTTTCTAAGATTTGTTTCAGTTTGGCCTGCTCCAGAGATAGCTGTGATATTTGAAGATTTATAAATTCCATCATATTCGCCAGAGTTTGCTTGAGAATCATCATTTTAACTAAGCAAAAGCCCCCATTTTTTTTTTCAGGAAAAAAAATTACTTCGTAATGTAACGTTCTTGATCAGGTCCGTCACGATTGCTGGAACTTTCGGACGAGGCAAAAAAGCCGCCTAGTAACGTTTACGGACCTGAATTTCCCCAGAATATCCAAAATAGATACGTATTTTGCAGGGCAGCTACAAAACTTTTACAGCATTGCGGAATCCATCATACAGATTATAGGTAATTCCGAAAAATTTAACCTTGACATCCGATCGTTCGGTGCGTGTTTTGACACAATTAATACTCACTACCAGTAGTGCCGATGAAGGTCAACCCCCTAAACTCAGAAAAACGATTCTTTGCTCTCCTACTGGAATCTTCAATTTGAAGACTTTGGATTACCCAGTGAAATTTTCTCGATATAGATGAGGTTGAATAGTATAATGTTGTAGTTACAGGAATACGTACAATGCAAACTCACCACATTCATGTTTGTTTCGGGTAAATTGGCACCATCCTTAAGACGAAGTTTCGAAGCTAAGGTATCAGTTACCGGCATGAAGAATGCAGAAAACAGCACTACAATCGAAACAAGAAACATGTTTAACGTGATTCTATCAGTGAACAACTGGCTTCCTCGATACATTATTTGAGTGTTGCGTTACAACTCGTGACCATCTTGTGATGGGCGCTCCTTCGCAGCTCTCTCTTGTCTCCTCACGCAATGCTTCCTCCGAAGACCCAAAATCAATGAATTTTAAGTGCCACTTGAAAATGTTATAGTCGTTTCTTACTGAGAGTTTCAAGATCAGTAATCATTCCTCTCATAAAGAAAGGAAACTGGCCTTGAAGAAAATGTGTTTAAAAAAGAAAGATATAATGTGATACATCCTTTAGCTATAGACTTTTTCATCATTACAAAGCATTAATTAAGAGAAAATGATAATTTTCTCTTGACAGCATAATTTCTATTTTTACCGTGCTAGACCTTATATTGTTGTATCCCATTCAGTCAGTCCTGTAACACACTTTTATGCATGCACAATTTATTTATTTTAATCACTTTCACCACAACAGAGAAACAGGCTGTGGTGGGGGTCGCACGACAGAGCGAGGCTCCAAATTAAGCGCGCCCTCTTTACCCTCCCAACCATGATATACCACAGAAGACAGACCACAACACCGGGAACTACATGCACAGGAAACTTTTCGGGAAATTTTCCCACTCATGGGAAAAAATTGGGACAAGACATTACTTTTGGGGGGAAATTTTGGGTTTTTATTGGGAAAGAATGTCTACTTTTTTTACATCCCAATATTGGGAATATGCTGTGAACGTTTTCCCAAGTTATACCCAAAGCTGGTAACAATATGGGAAAAGTTCCCAATTTATTCCCAAAATGGTGAATTATGGGGGAACATTTCCCCAAGTTATTCCCAGAATTGTGATTAATATGGGAACATTTATCCAAGTTATTCCCAGAACTGTGAATAATATGGACAAATTTCCCAAGTTATTCCCAGCGTTGGGAATGATATAGAAACCGTTGCCCAAGTTATTCCCAGAATTGTGATTAGTATGGTAACATTTCCCCAAGTTATCCCCAGAATTGTGATTAATATGGGAACATTTATCCAAGTTATTCCCAGAGCTGTGAATAATATGAACAAATTTCCCAAGTTATTCCCAGCATTGCGAATGATATAGAAACCGTTACCCAAGTTATTCCCAGAATTGTGATTAGTATGGGAACATTTATCCAAGTTATTCCCAGACTTGTGAATAATATGGAGACATTTCACAAGTTATTCCCAGCATTGTGAATGATATAGAAACCTTCACCCAAGTTATTCCCAGAATTGTGAATAATATGGACACATTCCCCCAAGTTATTCCCAAAATTGTAAATAATAAGGGATTATTTCCCCAATTTAATTCCCAATAGTGTAACACGGATAAATGAAAATTAAAGCCTTTATTATGATGATTCTATAGATTATAGAACTATCCTCCACGTTTGACCGGCCTTGTTCCAAAAGGAACATGAAGCATCAATGTTAAGAATTACACAGTCCATGTCAGCACTTTATCCACTATCCACTTAATGAATACCAGTATCTTTCCCACTTTGTTTGAGGGTTAATTGGAGGACTTCGCTCGGAATCTTGTTCATTTTTCTTCAATGTTTCCTGCGCCATCTTGTATAACGAGTGAGAGACAAGACTGGAACTAATGAGCCGTTTTCATTTTGGCCAGCAGTCTCCACGCAAGCTCTTACCGATTTTGGCGGCAATCGGCGGCTTTATTAACGTTTGTATCAACGCTCACAAATTTGTGGTGATTTTTTGTTTGTTTTACTCT
>NC_090879.1:45404946-45417446 GCF_036669935.1 Montipora foliosa
AAATTAACGATAATAGTAAATTGAAAGCAAATTAAGAATTAACAAGAATCCTTAATTTAGAGAAGAGATCATGTTGCCTCGTTCCCTCGCCTCCTCTATCTGAGAGCCTGGAACAGACTAGGAAAAACTCAAAACGCAAACTCGCATTGTTAATGTCATAAAATGTAAACAATGATGTCAACAGTAACGTAAAAGAAGTTAGGCAAATAAGAAACCTACTGAACTTCCCTTTTGTTCTTACTTTGAACCCAGAATTGATCATTGTTTATTGCGTGTGTATCAATATTGCGTAGTTCGGTATAATATGTCAGTTATTGTTGTCCTAAGTTAATTATGGCTGTAAATTGCTGTTAAAAAGTAGTAAAAATGGTTACAAAATATAGCAAACCTTTCTTTTTTTCCATTCAATACTCATACACCTGAGTTTCGGCTAGTGCAGATTTATGCTCACGTTATGTCATCGCCACAGTGACATGAAGATTGCGTTAGCCTCATTTGTTTGTCCACAAGTCCTCGATCTCAAGAGATTTGTAAAAGATCACCAACATTACTTCTTAGAAGTATTCGAAGAATTTGTAAACCTTAAAATTACACTAAGAATACGCCTGTTACTGAAAAAACATGGACGATTTTAAAATTCATTACATATGCAAGGACCTTCCCATTACATTTCTTAATCATTAAACAAGGTGTGTAGCGAAGATAAAACTAAGTTATAAGGAAAGAAATAAAGAGGAATGTCATAAAAGCGTTTAAAGCAAACGTCAGCTGAAACGTCATGATGAGTTTGTTCGTTTCGTCTCTATTTTTCTGCGTCAGTGGCAATGTTATATATATACATATTTATATACATATTTATATATACATATTTATTTATTTATTTATTTATTTATTTTATTATTATTATTATTTTTTATCTGGGTCTTGCAGTCTTGGCTACTCAGTGGTAGTTGGCAACATCCTCTTGGCGCAGAAACAGCAATGACAAAGTATAGAAAGGTAGGACAACACCAGAAAACGACGCAGATAGGAGGTCTCTTGCTTGAGTCATCCATCATGACGACCATGACGTATCGTACAAGCCATTTAACGAACGGTGCCTACTATTGTTCATGCGCGTACCTTCTGCGCATCTCGAGATAATCGGGTTTCCTATGCGTGGTGCTTACTAATACAGGGATATTTTTGCACGGTTTAAATCTATGCAGGGAAAGCAGAATTTAGCAAGTTCTCTTGGAATCCAAAAAGAAGACTGGAGAAAAAAATTATGCATATTTCAGAGACAATTAAGCCTCAATTTAAAGAACAGAGTGCCATACATTGCTTTGTATTTTGAGCTCTTTGCAAATATTGTTGATTAATTGTCTTTGAAAAATGAGTGGTAATCCCTAACTTTCTTTTCGGATTTTAATAACACTTGTTAAGATCTCCTTTTCCCGCGCATATTCATAAATATGCCTTTGAATTATTGGCGCAGACCTTAATTTGGGTCGTTAACAAAATCCGCCATGCTAACGATGTGCACGCTGTTATGCACACGCTAGGAAGAACCAAAAAATGGAATTGTTAAAAAGGGCAATTTCTCGCGGAATGTCTTTTCCTTCTGCTGTGACGTCAACAACAGCGAAGTATAAAAAGTCCATTACAGCATTTTTTTTTTTCAGAATTTATGTAACGATGGAAAAATGCTATGAGACAGAAAACGGTACGAGCATAGGGGGGCATAAACATGGCCAAATGTTGCGTTCAAAGCCAAGGATGTCGCCCAATGCTGCAAGCCCAGCAATTCTCTTTCGCCCAGAGTTTTCATACGAAATGATCGAGTTGACCTCTTCCTTTTGTGGATCCATGTACAACAGTGGAAATTTGGAGAAACTTCAGCAGGCTATTCGCGAGAAAAATATCGCATACCTAAGGCAATGTTCGCAAACAGGGCAAGATTTGAATGCCGTAGATGGTTCTGGTTTTGCTCCACTACATCACGCCTCAAGCAGAAACGACATAGAAATGATTTCAACGTTGTTGGATTGCGAAGCGAGCATCAACTGTCAGGGAGAGCACTTGCTCACTCCACTTCATGTGGCTGTTCGGTAAGTTATTGCGATTAATTAATGTCCAAATCATTTGCATTTGTGTATGTTCTGATACACTCCATCTCGCTCTTTTAAAAATGATGTTCTTTTTAGCCGTACTGAAAAACAACTTAGCAATTTGCGCGGGTGTTTGGGAGCGTTTGACGCCTGCAGTGATAATTACATCTTTCGCTGAGAAAATAGCTTCACATCCGTAGTTCCGCTGTATGGCTTTCAAGTTCAAGTGCAAGTTTCTACTGAGTTTTTTTTTTTAATTCTTACAATGTTCACTACACGCATATAGAACGTTTTCAACCAACCTCTAGAGACATCAATACAAACAGAGAAATGTACGACCTCTGGTGGACGAACAAAAGAAGCTAATGAGAGATCTTTTGTTTTCGTCCACCAACATGGCGGCGATGACGTCACGTGAAAACCTCCTACAGCAATGTTAATCCAAGCGTGTATCGTGAAGGCATGCATGAGAGTACTAGTTACAAGACACGGCATTAAGATAAACAGAAACCTATGACACACATTGCAATTACACAATAGACAGACTAGAAAAGTTGCACTGTTACAGAAAAGAGTTAAACAGCTAGCGACCAAATACATTATCATTTTAGACGGCCAGCACAGTTAACAATTACACCACTGTAAGAGACTTTTCTAACCAAAAGGTGCTTTGTAAGCAATCCTTAGAGACACAGTATACAATTGCTGCAATTCATAAATGTGGTAGATGAACAAAAGAGGCTAATGAGAGATCTATTGTCATCGTCCACTAACATGGCGGTGCAGTAATATTAATGGACCACTTCGAAAAATACCATAATACTCTTTGTTTGTCCACCAAATTTTTCCATAAGCATTCTTTCCAGTTTCGCATGGGAATTGTAATGACCCAAGGAGAAAACAAAAACAATACTTATGCTTTGGGGGGACAAGCAAACAGTATTATGGTATTTCCAAAGTAGCCTATGGCGTGAAAATGAACTGAAGAGTTACAGAGGTAATGTTGGTGTCGGAAATTTTACCCACCGGAAATTTAACTCGAGTTGTTCTTAAAAGAAATTATTTTGCTTTGATTATATACTACTACTACTACTACTACTACTACTACTACTACTACTACTACTACTACTACTACTAATAATAATAATAATAATAATAATAATAATAATAATAATAATAATAATAACCCAGATGAAACATGCAGGCTTTGTGATAAGGCCCAGGAATCAGTGCTTTCTGGTTGCAGTGAGCTCGCACAAACTAAACACCTTGAGAGGCAAAATGCAGTGCTATAGATCCTTTTCTTCGAGCTCCTAAAAGGCAAGCAATTGACTGAAACGATCCCACCTTGACACTCTCCCCCACAATTAGCCAAAGAAACCCAACGAAAGTGGTCAGGCACTTGCATATTGGGATGTACCAGTGTACGCCTACCACACCTAGATGTGGCTGTTCTCTGTGAATATATGGGTGGGTGGGTGGGTGGGTATAGCAGGTCCACATCAGCTGAATAGCTGCCAAAACTTCAACCTGCTCAAACAAATAAATAAATAAATAACAAGCAAACAACCAACCCAGAAGTTCGCGCCAATAGAGTAGACTCGAGAATCATAAGGGGAACAAGACGATCACTATGCTGGATATGAGTTGTCCTTGGGTCGAAAATCGGTAGCAGAATGAAGAAGAGAAAAGGCATATGTATGCCCTGTAACGCTCGAAACTCAAGAAGCAACATCCAGGCTACCAGTTTTGACGGGCCAAGTTAACAGCAATGGACGTCTGGGCGGGTATTCGAAGAGATTCAGAGGTTTAACGAAGAAGCTACTTGAAGGACGCAGTAGGGAGGTGCTGAGACGAATGCAGATTGAAATCTGTCTTGTGCAGTAATGTGAACGTTGCAAGATCTTTCAAGGTTTTATGCTAGAGAGTTGCAAATAACAACGCAGATAGAGCGAACAGAATTATTCACGATTCTTTAAAAGCTATTGAATGAGCATTATTTTATTAGTTATATTTAGTTTTATGGTATCCACAGACACGGCTAGCTACGGTTGCACCGCCTAGCTCATGGTTAAATTCATATCTGGCATCCAAATGTTGTATACTACCCATAAAAATAACAACAATAACAACAACGATGATGATGATGATGATGATGATAATAGCAATAATAACGTATTAAGTGAAAGGAAAAGTCTGGTAGAAACAAATTTATCGGGTTGAAATTTTCAGCTAAGACGAGCAATTCTTAGGAAAACAATTTCACTGCTCATAAGATCACGTGAATGAAAGGAATTTGCCAGGTTAGGAAAAATATCTTGTCAAAAACTGTTGTGTATTCATCCCGATCCCCCTAAAACAAATGACAAGTAGAAGCCATTTGCTAGGTTTCTTTAAAGTTTAAAGTTCAGTAGACACCTGAGTCCAAATTCCGTCTAATAAAAGTTCTAATTAGAAGCGATGTGCTATTCACGACGACATATTTCTATCAATAATTTTCTTCTCCGAGTGTCTTTTTTTTTAATTATGGTACGTCGGGTTGCGCTTAGCGATTTTCAGGAAAAGTTTTGGTGACATTTTAGACCAATCAAAGTCCAAGCCCCAAAGTAAAAACCATGCGCCCTGGCTTCACGTAATCGCTTTGCTTCTATGACTGTCTCATTTGGTAGTCGGGTGTTTTTTGCGACTGACTCCATTAGATTTTCTTGCTTTGGCTCTAACAACACTAGACTTCAAAAAAATTAAAGTTTTATTTTCTCTTTACTAATCCCCTTCTGCAGGTACAACAGTTTTGAGGCAGTAAAAACTCTTATGGAATACGACGCTGACCCCAGTATAAAAAACTCGGACGGTGCCACACCTTTGCACTATGCAGCGCGTCGAGGCTGTGTTGATACCTTGAAGCTGCTTATACGGAATGCGTCATCGTCCGTTAACTGTCGAGATCATAGTGGGATGACTCCGTTTCACTTTGCGTGTGTCAGTGGTAGTGTAACGCTCTGCGAGTTATTGATTGAACACAAAGCCGACATTTTTGCTCGGACAGTGGAAGAGAAAAACCCATTGCACCTGGCTGCTTTATATGGAAACAAATCAATTGTGGAGATTCTGTTAAGGAAAGGTTTGTTTGCATAATAAGCACAACAAAAAGTGTACAAGATACCGAAATGCATCATCTGAAGGCTTACAGGTTCCCCGCCTTGCTTAGACTCCAGCTCCCACAAGTCGTTTGCGCGCAGTTTTCCCGTTTCGCTTTTTCCACTATCTGTGGGCCTGGGGAATAGCCTATTGTAGATTGCATGCGAAGATATGTAAGTCGATTTTTGTCTCATTTTAAACACCATGTTGGTCTCAAAATACAGGTGACAAACGTGTGTGTTGTCACTCTTTCGCGATCACTATTGTTAAATTTTATTGACAGACTCGTTTATTTAAGCAGTGCAGCCAAGTGGTTAGGACGCTTGCTTTGAGATCAGGAGTACCCGGGTTCAAGACCCATTCTAGCTACTCGATAAAATTGTTCCTGGTAGTCCCTGGTTTAACTTCTCGGCCGCACTTGTAAATAGCTAACTGGTTTACCTCCAGCCAGTTGGGATTCTTAACAGTTGTTGTTTTTGTTCTGTTTTGTCATTTTGTTGATTGTGTTTCATAGGCCCTGAAAAGGGAAGTGGTCAATTAAGTATGTATTGTATTGTATTGTTATTTCTGTTTTTGTTTTGTTTTTTTGTTTGTTTTGTTTTTGTTTGCTTTGTTTTTGTTTTGTTTTTTGTTTGTTTTGTTTTTCGTTTTTGTTTTTGTTTTTTGTTTTACAGAGTCTACGTGTATATAGAAGTTAAAATTTTTCTTTGTATTGTATTGCATTGTATTGTATTGTATTGTATTAATTCTTTCTGTTTTTGCTTTGTTTTTTGTTTTTGGTTTGTTGTTTGTTTTGTTTTTTTGTTTTGTTTTTCGTTTTTGTTTTGTTTTTTGTTTGTTTTGTTTTCGTTTTTGTTTTTGTTTTTTGTTTTACAGAGTCTACGTGTATATAGAAGTTAGAATTTTTTCTTTAAAATTTCCCTCGCATCCCGCTTTGACTGCTTGGAATTGAAACTTGTGATGTTACATCAGTCTTAGCTTTCAATTTCTACATTTGTGACCCAGGGTGCTTTTTTTTTCCTGGAAACCATGTGACATTGCAACCTGGCTTGTAACCAGGCCTCTCTTTGGCACCATGCAATTGGTCAATTGAAAGATATGGTTTCCACATTTTATTCTCTGTTCATAAATAATCGAAAAACGTGAAAGACACAGCTTGCCGTGCCGTAATCGCAACATTTCTCTTGTGTAATACACGATAAAAAGATACATCCACATCAGTTAAGGTTTTTCTCCTCCTCCACTCCAGTGAATAATTGGTTAGGATATGCCCTGTTTCTCTTTCTCTACATAACCCACTCATTTACTAACTTTTGTTGATCACAACATGTATCGTTTTACGGCAAACAAGCCATGACCCCTTTGCTTCTACCGGTCCTTGTTCAAAGCAGTGCTCACGGCTGTTACAGCTCCCCTCAAGTTATGAGTTAAGCTCGCGTAAATTTTCCAAGTTATTACCCAGTGGAAACACAGGCCGTCTTTGAGTAGACCCAAACAATTTCTCTTCATATTTTTTCGTTTTTCATCCTAGCATTTGAGGAAGTGGATAACCACACTCATTATATCAACGCACCGGATTTTGAGGGAAACACGCCACTTCATTTTGCCAGCCAAAAAGGTCACGTAGGCGTTGCAAAACTTTTGCTAAGTTATGGCAGTGAAGAGGTGAACTGGGGTAGCCAGTGGGACTTACATGTCCAGTCTCCTTTGCACCTTGCTGCTGCTAACGGTCACGTGGGTGTAGTGGAACTTCTGATATCCCGTAATGCACCAGTGGATAGCAGGGATGAACTTCAGAGGACGCCCTTGCACAGGTAAAGAGCCTAGTTTTCTCTCAAGACCTACTCATTTACATTTTGCATGATGTCCTTACATTTGTATCTAGTTTACTTGATGAGCATATTGATGAGAATATTGACATCGCACAGCTCTTGAATCAACATTCCTTTTCTTGGAGATCGGGGGAAAATCGCGGCAGACGGCAAATGTGGCCTTAATTCTAGTTATATTTTCATAGAATTCCTATTCCTTTTAGTTGGCGCATTTTTGACTAGCGGTCATCAGAAGAAGCTGAAGCTGAAGAAGAAGAGATAATTATAGAATGCGGTGAAAACGACAGGAGCTACATCACAAGTGAACATATCTTGAGACAAACAAGAATACTTGATTATTGTGTTTCAGTAGCGATTAAGTTAGTCCTTCTTTTGAAATATGACACAATTTTACGTGTTGCCATGACCCACTCCTCACCCTTTCTTTTTATTGTCAGCCAAAAAAAGAGAAATTCCTTACTGACCTAGGTTCACGTCTCTTCTTATACAAAGAAGGCGTAACATATGGATTCAGTAAAACTACGGTTACCACCATAATAAATTTCTCAAGATCTTAATAAAAGAGCATTAATGTCTAAAAAGGAAACCAATAAACGAGTTTTCAAGCACATTATTCTTCTCTTTCAAGTTAATTATACATTCCAGGCATTTTCTCTAAAATTGAGTAGTCTGCTTTGCGCGGTCCAGCGTTATTGCCTCGAATCCTTTTAATAAAAATATGTTTGTTGCTTTTCCTAAGTGATTATATGATTGTCAAACAGCGAGCTTCGGATCGGTAAGAAGACCAATTTCAATCTCCAAGTTATAAACAATCATGCAGTTAATTGGTTTGCCTTAAGACAGATTAATGAAAGACACCATTTGAATTTTTTACCCCATACAGGGCTGCTGAATTTAACCGCGTAGGCACCGTGAAGTACTTACTTAAGGCTGGAGCAGATATTGAAGCAAAAGATATCTCCAATAGGACAGCATTCATTTATGCAGTGAAACGAGGCAGAACAAACATTGCCGAATTGCTTCTGGAGTCTGGAGCTGATTTCGAATCACGTGACGAATCTCGCAGATCCTGTATTCATCTTGCAGTGCAGCACGAACGAGAGGGCACACTGTGCATGCTTTTAAAACACGATCGTGGCGAATTGATCAACGAGAAAGACAAGGACTTGCAAACACCGCTTCACTACGCTGCGCGGTTAGGTGTTTTGAAGGTGGGTAAAACGGAGTCATATTTATAAGGAGTTCACCTAAATCAGTTTTTAATGAGAGGGCGAGAAAACTGACAAAGGTCAAGGAAAACAAAATTTATTTATACAAGATGACATTTGCAGTTTGAAGCTTGTGGTGTATTGTACAGAGTAACACGTGTCATGATGACCAAAAATCGTCCAGGAAAACAATCTCGCTGGAGCCAACTGGTCAGCTACGATAAAAGCAAAGTTAACTGAATAGAGTGTAATGCGAAGCGCCAGATTTCAATCCCATACGAACCATGCGAGCGCCAGCCCTACAGATGGAAACGGGCCCACACAAGGACAGAGAAAAACTCTGACCAGGGTGGGAACCGAACCCACGACCCTCGGGCCAGATCTCCGCCGCCCCACCGACCGAGCCACAAGGTCAGACGGGAGCAGGCCGTGGGAACTGAAGATGTTAAAGTCACGACAATGAACATGTACAAGTACAAGGAAAGGTTACGTTTATACAAACGTTGGCCGTGTAGCACTTATATTTTAAACAGAGTTAACTGAATAGAGTGTAATGCGAAGCGCCAGTTAACTCTGTTTAAAATATAAGTGCTACACGGCCAACGTTTGTATAAACGTAACCTTTCCTTGTACTTGTACATGTTCATTGTCGTGACTTTAACATCTTCAGTTCCCACGGCCTGCTCCCGTCTGACCTTGTGGCTCGGTCGGTGGGGCGGCGGAGATCTGGCCCGAGGGTCGTGGGTTCGGTTCCCACCCTGGTCAGAGTTTTTCTCTGTCCTTGTGTGGGCCCGTTTCCATCTGTAGGGCTGGCGCTCGCATGGTTCGTATGGGATTGAAATCTGGCGCTTCGCATTACACTCTATTCAGTTAACTCTGTTTAAAATATAAGTGCTACACGGCCAACGTTTGTATAAACGTAACCTTTCCTTGTACGATAAAAGCAAGTTTATGTTGAATAACGATAACGATAATGATAATGATAACACGAACACGGTGAAGAGGAATATCTATAACATGGGTGGTACCAACAAGTGTTGGTTGTGTGGAGAGTGTTACCCATCTTTTCAGTGCATGTAAAATGCTAGCGCGAAGGGAATATAAACGCCGCCATGACAGTCTGTCAACGCCTACACTGGTAACTATGTAAAAATAAAATTTATTTATACAAGATGACATTTGCAGTTTGAAGCTTGTGGTGTCTTGTACAGAGTAACAAGCGTAAGTCATGTTGACCAAAAATCGTCCAGGAAAACAATCTCGCTGGAGCCAACTGGTCAGCTACGATTAAAGCGAGTTTATGTTAGATAACGATAACGATAACGATAACGATAATGATAACATGGGTGGTACCAACAAGTGTTGGTTGTGTGGAGAGTGTTACCCATCTTGTCAGTGCATGTAAAATGCTAGTGCGAAGGGAATATAAACGCCTCCATGACAGTCTATCAACTCCTACACTGGTAACTATGTAAAAAGTATGGATATGTGGACAGTGACCACTGGTACCAACATTCCCCAGTGAGGGTTCCGGACAATACAGATAAGATCCTTTGGGATTTCGGCCTTACATAACGGACAGGGAGATTGAACATCGGAGGCCTGACTTTGTAGTCCCCAAAAAAGAACCACGTGAGTGTCAGCTGATTAATTTTTTAATACCTGGGGATCAATACATTGCCATGAGGGAAGGGGAAAAATCTTCAAACTACTCTGAGATGAAGGTGGAGGTTGCAAGGACGTGGAAGCTGCCTGCCTTTATGGTGAAAGTTGCACCATTTGTAATCGGAGCATTAGGTTCAATTCCATTAAATTAAAGCTAAAAAGCTATCCGTGCCAATTTGACGTTCACTGCAATATCAATGTTATGCAGAATTCTGCTTTGCTGGGAGCAGCACATATTTTGAGAAAAGTACTTTCTGCCTTGTTGTCACTTGACAGTTAACGATAACGACAACGATAATACTAACGATAATACTAATGATAATACTAATGATAATACTAATGATAATGATAATAATGAAATAAATTTATATAGCGCCATTATCATTACTTGCTCATGGCGCTTAACAATAAAATGCACAGTATGAAATAAAGGTTAAAACAACTATCTGTAAAGGCTAAGAATTTAAAATTCCATTTGCAAGTTAAAAGCTATTTTAAAAATTTAAGTTTTTGAACGTTTAGAAAAACGTTCTTGATGTGATAACGAGAAGACTTGCAAACAGCTTTTATATGTTCTTCAAGGTTGCGACGCCCATCAAAAATGACGCCAAGATTACGAACTGAAGATATCGCTTCAAATAGTGACACTACCACTTTGTAGGTACTCTAGAGAGGAGGGCTTGGACGATATCTTGAGCTGATTAATTAAAAGAATTCGGTTGTCTTGAGTTAAATTCAGCCGATTATCTACCATCCAGTTATCAATGTAATTTACACACTGTTCAATGGCAGTTTTGCAGGTTGTGATTTCGTTGGGACAGTGACTTTTAAATGATAGACAGAGTTGAGTATCAACAGTGTAAAATTGATGGTCTATATTGTAAGAGGACAGCCTTTTCGGGCCTTTTCGGTTAATTTTGACGCAAATTGTTAGGTCAGAGATTAGATTAGATTTGTCATTCAGCCTTCTCGGGCTGCCTTTTATTCAGTCAATAAACTATCAAACTAAACTAGACGAAATTTTGAAACTCTTCATGAAATGGGGACCTTTGAAGACAAATCCCGAAGAGGTATGAGTGGGAGCGAAGGTAACGCATGCGTATCCAACGCTAACCATCAGTCTATGCAACTTAAGTGATGATGGTCGTTTATAATGAAGGTTGCTGTTATCTTTTCTTGATTATCCACCATGAAGATAGGAGGAGTTCCTAGTCAGGTTTTACCATTAGACTAAAGGAAAAAAAGTATCGCATATATCGTGAACCAAAAGGTAATTGGTTTTCAATTCTTGCCAGATTCTTCAAATCCTCCTGGAAAATAAATGCATTGTGGCTCCTAAAGATGCATTTGAGAGGTCCCCACTGCATACCGCTGCCGCTAATGGTCACGTGTTTTGCACTGAAGAATTGTGTAAGTCAGAGCCAGGGCACATTAACGACAAAGACGATCGAGGACTCACCGCTCTTCATTTGGCCGCCCGAGGAAACCACAGGTACTCCAGCCTACTAAGGGTGAAAATTAGTTTTTCTATCAAACCTAAAGCTGTTTAATAGTACTCTTTCTAGAAATAAGTGGACCATACTATACTAACACAAAAAATAACCTTTCTTCGGTGCATTAGTGTAAGTAAATGAAAAACAAAAAAAGTAGTCTTTGTACTCATTCTAAACGCTCGCTACACAGCGATTTCAATTTTTTGGATCATCATTCTTAGAACAGAAATTGTCATACCTTGCAAATGTCAAGCTTGCTTTCAAAATATGTTTTTTTGCATGTTGAAAAAGGTCACCAAAGAATTGGGAAAGATGTTGAAAAGATGGGAGATTCGGGAATTCAATTTCTTCTCGGTCGTGAATGGTCGCAGGTCTTCTTCTAAGTCTTGAGATACTAAGTTGCTACAGGAAATCATTTTAAAGTTTTTTTTTTTCCATTGCTTTTATTTTAATGAAAAGAGAGACATGCGCTTTACTCCGTGACTTTGGCGCTCACACAATGACTCGAGACAGCAACCGCTGGACAGCACTGCACCATTGCGCTGCGGGAGGATGCGCGCGCACCACTGCCTCGTTACTCGTATATCATTCCGCACTGTCGCTGGGGGCAGCGGATCAGGATGGCAATACACCACTGCATGTGGCTGCAAGGTGTGGTCACGTGAGCGCTGTACAGATGATGATATCACGTGGTGCTGACATAACTGCATGTAATGAACAGATGATGACGTGTTTGGATATAGCCGTAGAATTTGGCAAGGAGAAGGTGGCCGATGTTCTTATCAAAAATGATAAGTAAGTCAATTTGTTTTCGTGCTACGATAGTTTGACAGGAGACCAATACACTTGGTGGGGTATGCATTTCCAATTGCAGGTTTTGGGGTTTTACCACTGAGCTAAAGTAGACTCGAGAGTGCATGACTGTTAAACTGAACTAGGTTATGTGGCAATTGTCATTCTGCACTTCGGGGACTGAACTTGTCGTGACGTGCAATTCTCTCGAAGGAGTTAGAAAACCCCCTTTACACAAATAAAGAGCCGAAATTATCACAGGAGACTCAAAGGGTCAGACCT
>NC_090879.1:45419946-45437446 GCF_036669935.1 Montipora foliosa
GAAAAATGGTGTACTGTCGAACTTTACCAGATCTCACATTTCCAGTGACAGAGAGAGATCTGGGTATGAGATTAATTTTGTATAATATCTTTCCATTGCCGTCATGCTCATCATCGAAATTTGATCGCTGGTTGTTTTGACGCAGCTCCGAATTAGTCAAGCGGGCGAGGAAGAAAATACTGCTCTATTTTCACGAAAGTAAAGGAAAAGAACTTCAAAAACATGCATTCATTTTGAACTTAAGTTCGTAGGGTAATAAAAACATTAAACCATTTTCGAATTCTCACGGCTGGACTCGATCTAGCATGAAATGGAGTCTAATGCTGGCAAATCTTTTACGATGATTCGGAAATAAATGTGGCATTCTTTTGCCGGCCTGGAATTTTTTCCCCGGCGTTTTTTTTCGCCATGTTATTTTAACTTATGTTTCAAAAATATTTATAAAAGTCAAGTAGACTAGTGCATGACTGATAAAACAACGCAAATATCAGTCGTGCAGTAGTTTACTTGACTTTCATGAATATTTTAAAATGAAATTTGACTGATCACGATCTTCTTTGATCCAACGCTGTGCAAGACTTATCGCCCAAGGTTTTTTCAAAGGTTTTAAAACCTCAACTTCACCAATGCTCAAAGTAATGCGTGACACATCACAGTCACGTTACGTGCGCAGTAACGTTGCGCACAAACAATTAGCGCAAATGTCCTTAATTTTTACTGAAACCATGATGGGGCATGGGAATCCGCTGACTTGAGTCAGTAAGTAGCTATTACAACGGCTCTCGGGATTGGCTCAAAAAATAATAAACCAAAACAAACAACCAATCAAAGATGGACCCCAACCCTAAAAAAATAGAGCTGCGTCCTAAAGGGATCAAATGAAATTAGAGGTTGTAAAGAGCTGCGTCCTATCTCAAGGGAGGGGCTCTCTTGCCTCATCCTCTCTTGTTCGCCGTCTTGACCCTGAAAATATTAAGCTGATTTAGACTTTTTTCGGCATTTAGGTGGAAAGACATTCTGCAATGTAAAGCTTTCAGCGGAATAAACCCCATGAAAGGTCTAATCCAAACCATGCCCAAGCTTGCTGGAGAGGTATTGGATAGATGTGTAACTCACTCGGATCTTCCACGACATCACCCCGATTACTTTGTGGAGTTTGATTTCAGTCTCTTAGCTTCTTGCGACATTGAAAACGAAGAAGACAACAAATCACATGGAGATAGCTTTTTCGGTCCGGCAGTCATGGTCGAGTGGGAACGTGAAGATCTTCTGATGCACCCATTAACACAAGCGCTTCTCCAGTGGAAGTGGAGAACGGTTGGCTTGCCCCTCTTCTGGATTAACTTCTTGTCCTACCTAGCATTTGTTTGCCTTTTCACCGTTTTCGCGACGACTGAGCGAGGCAAACAGCTCGTTCATAAAGCGAACTCTGCTCAATCCGACCAGGAAGATTACAAGATCTTTCGCTATAAGAACTCGTTTTCCACTGGGACTCCCGTGGTGATTGCCATTTTTATCTTCATACACATGATGAGAGAACTTTACCAGATCGGTGTACAGCGATGGAGATACCTGACCCATTTCACGAATTTCATTGAGTGGACCTGCTACCTTTCAGCTCTGTGCTTCGTCATTCCCTATTTCGTCGAGAGAAACGTCTTCTCGAAGTCGATGGCTTTGTGGCCGCTAGCAAGCATCGTAACTTTGCTTTCATACATCAGCTTGGTGTTGTTTCTGAGAAGATTTTTCTACTTCGGAATTTACATTTCCATGTTTTTTGAGGTGACGAGGACCTTTCTAAGAGTGGTGGTGGTTTTCACTCCAATAATATTCGCTTTCTCGCTGGCTTTTTTCCTTCTCCTTAAAGAACAGGTAATGTACCTTATTCAAGGAAATTAACACTTCATGAAATCAAGGCAAAAATTTTGAGATAATTTAAGTCGCGTTAATGAAAGTCTGTACCAGACGCGTTAATTTTTTGGCAATTCTACCCCCTCTTTCGCGTTCATTTACTTTATTGGGAAGCACATTTCCCTTTCAAGTCGCGTTAATTTCAAATACGTTAATTAACATGAGTATTAATTTCCAATAATAAGGTAGTCTTCTTTAATATGTTCTTGTGTAATGGATGGCCCAAAGATAGGGTCCCGCAAAATTTTGACGATGTGGGTTTTTCTGTGGTTGTTTACCTCTAAAAATCTAACCTAACACGATTTTAAAGTGAAACGATCTAATTATAAACCCAGGTTGTGCTAAAGGATATTAAAGCCAGAACGTGGAAAGACGCATTACCGGTCCCATTACCAACGTACTAGTACCATCACGCACGAAACTTGCTCTCTTGGACCCAGTTGTTCAAACGACGTTACATATAGCGTTATCCACCTTTTGAACAACCTGGGCCTGTACATTAATTGTTGCAATAAGATGAAATCCAACAAAAAAAGCAAAATTGGGTAAATTTTCAATGAAGCCCGATCCTTCTTGAGAAAACTCGCAGGATTTTGCAGATCCACAAAAAAGAACCATACTTAAGGTAGTCAATGAATGATGTCAGTGATGTACTGTACACACTTTTATTGTGCAATCTAAAGAATGCACGTAAACAATTTTTAATCGTATCGTATCAATATGATCCATTCTAGCCTATGAAAAAAAAAAAAAGAACAAAAGCTCAAGTTTCCTTGCAAGCAATAAAAGGAGGAATAAGAAATTTGTAGTTTCGTCTAAGGTAACTGAAAAAACGTTGTATTTCAAATCTGAGAAAGTCTTACTAAAGAAACATTTTCTTTCAGGATTCCTTCACCAGTCTCTGGTGGTCCCTTGTAAAGACGACAATCATGATGATCGGGGAGATTGACTACGGCTCTATTATCATTGAAGCCAAAGAGCAGGTTAACGAACGCAATGGAGCTCCACTTTTACCAATCCCGG
The DNA here is from genome assembly GCF_036669935.1 of Montipora foliosa. Lineage (NCBI taxonomy): Eukaryota > Metazoa > Cnidaria > Anthozoa > Scleractinia > Acroporidae > Montipora > Montipora foliosa. Next base: position 45,422,881 of record NC_090879.1, read on the forward strand.
AATTTACTGCGTTCATTGTCGTCTTATTTTGTATGATGGTTTCCGTCTTGTTGATGAATTTGTTGGTAAGTTATCAGAAACCCATTGTGGAATTGTAATAAGCGCCTTATATTCTGCTTTTGAATTCCGAGTTGGCAAAAAGAAAGGGCCAGTGCAAAAAGTGGCGTAAGTCACACAAGACATCACTTCAGAATCGCCTATATGCAGAATTCAATACATGCATAATTAATTATAAATACGGAATTGTTTGAAGAAGCAATGTAACAGATCTGCAGTGCTTAAGGCTACGCACTTTTTTGAGAAAGGTTACTATTATTTACAGTTGTGGATGGTATTTTATAATCTCTCAAAAGTGCATACATCATTACAATTTCCGTAAAATATTACGATTCTGTGCTAATCAAGCCATATGCCATTTTGAAAATTCAAACCTCCTTTCGCTCTCTCGCCGACGAAAAATGAGACTGTCAAAGCTTTTTACCTTCAGTATCTTCTAAAAAGAGCGGCTTTCTGTCCCAATGAGATTATAGCTCAAAACCACTTCCACATAGCATTGTCAAACGTATTCTAGTATTTAATCGGTAGATATAGGCATATTTTTATCCCCTAAAAATTTCTCATCTGTTCGGATTTCCTAGCTGAAAGTCTTGTGATCCGAAAATTATGGGGATCAAAACCTACCTTTTTGAAAATTTCAGCCAGGAAAAGGGCTCCCGAAAATTCTAGGTGACCTTTTTAAGGTAAAAATCCATTAAAATAGCTAAAAATGGGCAATTATACCATATTTTAGATGTTCAAAAATCCTAGGACAGGCAAGCAAGCACGAAATTTTACAACAAATGTTTCGAAAATTCTAGATCTCAAATCGTCTTCCGAACAGATATTTTCCGAAAATTGACGTTGGGTGCCCCTGCTCAATGTTTTAATGGAGTAGCCCGACCAGATAAACACCACGGAAACTCCTCGTACTTTCAAATCATTTGAACAAAGTTTGGAGCTGGTTGAAAAAGAAAGTAATCAACCAAACAATCAAAATACAATTTCCTCGCAAACTGTCGAACAAGGAGAAACTTGACCAACCCAGCCGTAACCGAAAACGGTCAGTTGATCTGAACAAATCACGATCATTGTTTCCCCACTGTGAAGAAGCCATACTGATAAGTTCTGTCCTAGAATAAATAGAACCGCGTTTCGTCATTGAAAGCACTTCGCGTTGTCGAAAATTGTCGAACCTACTGTATAAAATATCAAAACGCTGACCTAACTGTCCACATTTTGATGTGATTCGCAAAGCATTTCTTTCCACTTAACTGCTTCCCTCTTAGTGCCAAAAATTTTATTTGATAAAAAATAATTACCGTTTTCAATTAGAAATTTCGCTTTTTTTTTACATGTCGAAAAGAACTAGCAGTCATTTGAAGCTACCGCTGGGCGGTGGGTGGCAAGGCAGTATTCTTTTAACGCACCAGAGAGTATGGTGCACGTGCATCTCTCACGCACGTACATGTCGCTAGCTCGGTCTTACACGAGTAACTTTCCTTTGAAAGTTTAATAAGAACTTGTTCCATGAAGAAATGATCCCCGTCGTTTAATTGTCTTTTTAAAGGTTGGTTTAGCAGTCGGAGATATTGACAGCATTCAGCGAGATGCCAATATGAGACGCTTGGCCACACAGGTTGAGTTCGTAACTGATATCGATCAAAGATATCCTCGCTTTCTCAGAAAGTACTTGCATAAATCAGTGCTGACAGTAAGACCAAATCAAAGGAGCAGCTTGGAAGCGTGAGTATTCAGATTCAGTTGGGACCACCGATCGAGGTGTTTGATATTAGGCATGTTTCAGCCAACTTGACGGTGAGTTCGAGACAACGCGTGCGCACAGAAATCACGACAATTGAACTTACGTTCAAGAGAAGTGGATCGATGAATGCAGGTGTACTACGTCTCACTGTGTGCGCATGTCAAGCCACGTTTTGGTGCTTTAGTATCCCTCACTGAGTCATCTAACTAGTGACCATCGGTTTTCCTGTATAAATGACAGGACACGCACTGAGAGGCCGCGAGCAACCGAATTCGCGGCTTTGTTGTTCTTGAAGAAAACAGAAAATACATCCTAAACACAAATATATGGCTAATACGAAATGAAATAAATTTGGCGAGAATGGCTCTCTACAATGATGATAACAAGGGAAAGTAATCTCGCAATTGCAAGCTGACTTCAGATGGCATAAGTCCCGGTTCGTATCTCGGATCTGATAGAGAAGCAATCATCAATATCATATATTCTTGCTTAAGTGCCTTTTACATTAAGCCATCTCTGAATATTTCAGTTTGAGAGTTATATGAAGGCAAAACCTAAATAAATATGATAGAAATGGAAGCGTAAAGGCCAGGACACACTAGGCGACAAGTCGCAACGACAGGTCTCTGCGAAAAGTTGCCGCTCCGTGTGTACTACTTGCAAAACAAGTCCCTGCGACACCACGCCTGTTTGATGCACACGCAGTGATCTCGTATGAGGGGGAATATGAACTAGTTTTCTAATTCAATATGACTGACCATATGACGCTCTCTCATTGGTTCATTTATATCTTGTTGCAGCGACTTGTTGCCGGAACTGTACACACGGTACAACGCTTGCTTTGGCATAATTTTGTAGCTGCAAACCAGTTTGAATTCGTGCGACTGATCGCGGCGACAGAATTCTGCCGCAGTGACAATGATTTTCACAAAATTAACCGTGCCACACAACGCGAATTGTTGCGGCGACTTGTCTCCGCGGCGTGTCTCGGCGACTTATCGCCTAATCCATGTCCAGTCACTAGAGTGTATGAATTTTTAAGGTCTCACATTTCTTTATTCCCATCCCCCCCCCCCTCCCCTCCCTCCAATTGCAAATTGTGATGTATTATATTTTCCTCTCCTTTTTTCAATAACCGTCAAGATCAATTAGTTTTTACGGGAAAGACGGTAATTCTGGGTGGACAAGATGGGCCCAAAATCTGGCATTACTTCGTATGATTGGGGATGATTTTGCAGATCCCGGATCGGTGACTGACATTCTTTCATTCCACGAAACAATTGCAAAATATTTTTACAATTTTTTCGCTATCCAAAGCGACAATTGGCCTTCTTTTGTTCTGTCACAGGTAGGTTAATTAAATGCGGTAAGAATTATTCACATATAAAATTGCTACCGATAAAATTCCAAGATTTCTCTTCTTTCTGTAATTTTATATCTTCGTCGCGTAAAACGAAGTTACCATATTAGTGCGAGTATATTGATTTTGTCATGGTTACGGACATGTCCACCAATAATATTATTGCATCCTGTTCACGCGAGGAGTTGTGTAGCCGTTGGTGCCATTAATTTAGCAGGCTCTAAACAGTCTCAGTACTCTTAATAGACTGTACTATATTTGGAACGATTGAATATACCGAACTGATCATGATCACGTAACGGCAATAGTATGGTTCCACATAAAACACGATTAATTTTTTTAGCAAGCTACACTCATTGATATGACGTAACAAGTCTCCATCGCAACAAAACAGCTACGGAAAAACACCCTATATTTTGTTTTTAAACGCTTACATCTCAAAAACGAAAGCACCGTGACCCCAATTTTCATCAATAGAAAAGTAATAAATAGGCTTAGATAAATCTTTTGCAAAGTTAAAAAATATTCTCTGGTGCGAATTCATAGCCACCTTCACTTTGGTAAATAGTTGTTAGTTATTTGCTAATTTATATATATCTTCGCAGCGTGCTTAAGAAGACTGTTGACCTGTTTTCAAAGTCGTCCAGTAAAAGCAATGGAAGCAGCAATAGCGACGAGGCAAATGATGAGTCTGCGGATAGCAGCGTATCAGCGGAGGTTGCTGAGCAACGCGCGCGGCTTGATCGACTCTGTAATGTTGTTGAAGACCAGTCCAGACTACTTCGGGAAATTTACCATCACCTACAGCAAACCGCACCAACAGCAGTAAAAGGCATTCTAGAGAGTGGTCTCGATTGAAAATCGCGTTGTCTTGGAAATAAATTTCTTTCCTGTAAACATTGCGTGAATAAGCTTTAAGGCAAAAGTAATGTCAAATAAAGTAGAAGTAAATGTCGCATCAAAACATGAAAACTTTTATTGTCTAGAGATATTAATACCGTGGAATTTTTTAACCCTCCTACATGCAGATTTGTACCACCTTCGTTTGATCCTATACGTCCCCTCACTTTTTTAGTTTTTTAATACTGATTTTCCCTGCACTTACAGTACAACGCGGCTTACCTTGGCCACCCAATAAACTTTCACATTTCACAACTACGTGAAAATACGTCATCTGAACAACCCATGCAACGGTGTTTAACTTACAACCGTACGAACTTTGCAAGGAGGCGTGACTATCAATCAAATTTGCACACTCTTATTGGCGGATAATTTGCAAAATACTTTGTTAGGTGGCCACGGTAAGGCGCGTCGCACTGTAATTTATCACAAACATCTCGTTTTGTCTAGTGTGTGTATATGTGTGTAGTATAGATGGGTATGGGGATAAAATAATGTTTGTTTTGTCTTCTTTCTCATTTGCCTACTCTTACACATGATAGAGAATGAGAGATTAACCGATCTGGGCTCCTTCGACAGGGAGCCTTAATATCATTTCACATATTTGTTTTCCTGAGAACATGGAGGTCTTCTGTCACACATATCAGCCTCTTTTTTTTAAATTTATTCCCATTTCGATTCTTGTCATATTGATTGAAAGAAAGCAGTCAATTGTAGTAAGCACATTCCTCTGTTTGCTTAGCTAATAGCCTTTCTTGATTACATTTTATTTCTTTTCTACTTTCAGATATTTGTTCTTTTTTCCTATTTTCCCTCTATTTTATTTTTATTTTATTTTTTTGTTATAGGCTGTTAATATGTCTCCGTAATTCATTGATCAATTCTTTCCACTTTTTTATTGTTTATTGTTACACATCAAACTCTGAAGAATACATGAGAACAGCCAAAGCCGGAGGCTTAAATGGCATATGGTCAGCAAAGATAATTTGAAAAATTTGCATGAATAGAAGAAGGCTTTAGCTAAAATACTTATACAACTAAATCTAACTACTTAATTTACAAACACACAGGATAATATAATTAAATAAATTGCATAAACAAGTACTCCTAGTAGAATTGTTTCAAATAACAGGAAACAAAACAAAACAAAACAGTCCACAAAGTTTTTTTCTTAAAGTTACTTAATGTAAGGCTGTTGCGCACTGTTAACGGAATATCATTCCAAATAACAGGAGCCTGCCAGGTGATAGCAAATTCATACATGTGGTTGGTTTTATGAAGATTAAAACGTGAACGAGTCAAATAATCGTGATATTCATGGTTAAAATGAAGGATTGAGGAAACAGGAGTAGGCAGAATATTGTTAAAATGTGAGAAAACAAAACAGGCCATATGGAATTTAAAGATAGAATGGAGCGAAAGAAAATTATTTTTAGAGAAAAGGGGTTTAGAAGGTGTGCGTGGGGGTGAAAAAGTAATTATACGGATGGCTTTCTTTTGAAGTACATAAAGTGGTTCAAGGTAAGAAACGTACGTAGAAGCCCAAATTACAGTACAATAATTGATGTAAGGCAGGAAAAGAGCATTATATAAAGTTTTCAGAGTATCACAAGGTAAGTATCGCCTTGCCTTGCACAAAACTCCAATTATCTTAGAGACTTTATCACAGACAACAGAGATATGCGGTTTCCAGGATAGGTTTTCATGAATGATAATTCCAAGGAATTTGTCTTCCTGCACACGTGTGATGGGGGAATTATTTATAGAAATGTTTATATCTGAGAGGTTAATCTGTTTACGACGTGGGTGAAAAATGATGAATTTAGACTTGTCAGGATGGACAGTGAGTTTGTTAGCACTAAACCAAGAAGAAACACGAGTGAGCTCTACATTAAGGATGGTTACTAAGGTAGCCAAGTCATTATGACGAAAAAAGATATTAGTATCATCAGCAAAGAGAATGATTGACAGGAGGTTTGAGACAAGAAAAAGATCATTGATGTATAAAAGAAAAAGTAAAGGTCCAAGGACTGATCCTTGTGGAACCCCACATACAGCCGTATTATATGTAGATGTATGGTCATGAACCATGACACACTGTTGTCTGTGAGATAAATAGCTAGCAAGCCAGGCCAATGGAATTCCTCTAATTCCATAAAAATTTAGTTTATCCAGAAGTATTTCATGGTTGACTGTATCAAAAGCCTTCTTAAGATCTATGAAGACTCCGATAGTGTACTGATTGTTTTCAAAACCTTCATAAATATTATTGACAAGCTCTAAGATAGCCATAGCGGTAGAGTGATGAGGTCTAAAACCGTACTGGTCTAAAACCGTACTGGTGATTCTGATTCGTCTTTTCCACTACGGCTCCTTCCCTCACTTCCCCTTAATTCGATGGACAATTTATAATTAGTCCCACCTTCCTTGCGATAGACACAGTATAATGGCATGGCATGTATGCCAATGTGACCACGTGACCATAACGGGGGCTCAAGTTTAGAGCTCATCAAGGTCAGCTGTTTTCATGAAGTTGATCACTGACCAGCACTGGGGTGCGATTGGATTACAGGCTCACTCCGGGTTAACTTATTTTAAGAATAAATAACCCGGGAGCTCCGCTTTTAGGCTTGACTAAATCTATATAATAAGTATGTTGGTGTCAGTTATATTTGCCATTATAATATTCTTCAGTATTTCATTTACCTTTTTTTTCTACTCATTCAAAAATGTTCTATCAACCTTCTTCAGACCCTGCCCTTTTTTTGTTTATTATTCGATTCCTTCCTTCATGATTTCTACGATCTCATTAGGTGGGTTCACACTAGCGGAGTATGACCAGAGCTCAACTACACTTGAGATCGACCGTGTTTACTTACCGTGACGAGTTTTCATATTAGAATTCAAAGTATGCTTTGAAAGTAATCGGATTGTCAATCAGGTTACGCCGCAAATGTGTTTGATTGGCGTCCGTTTCCGGAATGTTTTTTGATAGCAGATAAGTAAGCTAGTAAGGACGGTTTGAACGATCGTGACTAACTGAAACACCACAGGAATACATACGAGTAGCATACGAGTATATACGAGTAACATACGAGTACACACGAGTAGATACGAGTAACATACGACTAACATAGGAGTAACACACGAGTAACATACGAGTACATACGAGTAACATGTAACATATCTCGTGAAAAGTGTAGTTCACCAAACCGTAAATTGAAAGCTAAAAGGTTAAAAGAGTGCTTAGGCCTAATCACTTCAACGAGCGCTTAGCCTTAATCAGTAAACGAGTGCTATTTCTTCACACGAACTCGTAAAAACTGAAGTTAACCGAACCGCAAAATGAAAGCTAATTAAAAATGTTAAAAGAGAGTTAAGACCTAATCACTGAAACGAACGCTTAGGCTTAATACTCGTATGCTTCTCGTATGTTACTCGTATGTTACTCGTATGTACTCGTGTGTTACTCGTATGTATTTGTGTGATGTTTTAGTCACATTCGGTTTGAACTAGACTTGAGAGTATTATTTCGGCTTCTTTGAAGGTAACGCGTTACCATGGCCTCAAAGTGGGCTACTTGAGCTGAAATTAAACCCGTTCACATTTGAAGTAAGGCTCAAGTGTACTTAAGGTCTGCTGACTACGCTAGTATGATCCCACTTATTGTCTACATTTATATTACGAATGTACAAAATTAAACAAGAAAAGGCATCTTAGTCAGAAATCTAACATTAACTAAGTGGGGGAAAACGGTTTATCAAGGTGGGTTCACTCCAGCTAATGAGCTCTTGACCAAGTAAATCAAGCCCACTGCCGCTCCCGATGAAAACCTAAAGGTTCAAAAGGAAAGCATTCCTGCACATATTGTTTCTCTTACTAGCAGATAACTTCCTACTTCCGATTATAATTAAATACTTGGCAAGGAACTGTAAGATTTGTCGCCCCTTGGGTTAATTGAAGACAGAGATAAGGAAATCGTGTTTTCCGGGTCCAGGATCATTATGAATTCCATGTAACACCTCTTTTACCAACTTCCTAGTGTTTTTCCATTTCTTTCATTGTCGTATGAAAAGAAATTTATGTTTGAAGTGCAGGTTATAGACGGAAGGTAGAAGGGTATCCTCGCACTTAAGGACGTTCGCGCCAAAATCTTCCTACGGTGAGATTTTCTTCATTTCTCGCCTAGAGTTAGGTCATAAAGTACTTAATCCAAAAATATAAAAAAAATTGGGGGTCACCGACTTTGTTTCGGAGAAAATGGCAGTGGAAAAATGCTTTAATTTCGATAAATCTGTTATAATAACGAAAGGTAGCCTCATCTGCTCATCCATCGAAAATCCTAAAAATAAACTGTTAGAGTGAAGGTTTCCGTGCATAGGTTTTTAGGGGTGGGATTTTAAGATAATTTTATGCCGCTAGGGATGTCGTAAACAGTAGAGTTCATCCTGGACGAGCGTTTTCGTAACCTCTATCCGTTGCAACCACTACCGGAATTCGATGGCACGAGGAAAGAAAATTAAAAAAAAAGATAACTTCTTACGGTGAGATTTTTTTCATTTTATCATATTTTGTAGATAGTAAGTAGAGTAAGTGATTCATGATTAAAAAAATAGGGGTCACCGATGATCCAAGGGAGTAAAATCGATGTGATTTTACGAAGCTCTTGGAAAACTTCGATTGTCACGTTTTTGCGTGACCTGTCGGGGAAGGACTGGAACCCAAGAAAGGATCGATCGTTGAAGGGATGAAAGGTTTTCATCCCAAAACAAAGCTTTCTCGAGCACAGCAACGAACTTTTAAGCAGTCATCATCTTCATTTGGTTAGTGTTTTGTATAATATTTCTCCATTGCCGTCATGCTCGTCTTCTGGAGTGTGGTTTTTGTGAAATTTAATCGCTGGTTTTTTCCACGCAGGTCCGCGCTATTCAAGCCGACGAGGACGAAAATACTGCTCTATTTTCACGAAAGTAAAGGAAAAGAACTTCAAAAACATACATTCATTTTGAACTTAAGTTCGTAGGGTAATAAAAACATTAAAAAAAGAAACAGCCCCATTAAATTTACGCAACGGTTCGCCCTCGAGTTTTCCAAACTTTCAGCCACTACTCGATCAGCAGCTACCATTTAAAGTGCTTTTCCATCCTCCGGCTCACTTCTCTTTAACGTTTCATGATGATTCGGAAAAAAAGGTGCCATTCTTTTGCCGGCCTGGAATTTTTTCCCCGGCGTTTTTGTCGCCATGTTATTTTAACTAATGCTTGAACAATATTTATGAAAGTCAAGTAGACTAGTGCACGACTGATAAAAACAACGTGAACATCAGTCGTGCAGTAGTCTACTTGACTTTCCTAAATATTTTTAATCAATTTTGACTGATCACGATCTTCTCTTATCCAACGCTGTGCAAGACTTATCGTCCACGGTTTCTGCAAAGGTTTTCAAACCTCAACTTCACTAATGCTCGAAGTAATGCGTGACATATTACAGTCGCGTTACCTGCGCAGTTACGTTGCGCACAAACAATTAGCGCGAACGTCCTTAAGTCGACAATTTAAGTAATTGTCACTTTTTTGTACACACATGATAAATTCAGGTGGCTTCAAGGAGGCCGGACCCAGTTGGCCATGGGGTGGCTTCATAGCTCATTTGCTAGAGCATCGGGTACCTGAATATTTTGAAATGATGAAACGCATCACGCAGACCATCATGCAGGTGAAAACACGTAACAGACTATTCAATTGACATGACGGTCTTCATCATCCAGGGAGGTACCGAAGGAATAACGGTAGCAATTAATGCAGGAATGTTGCAATAATAGTAGGTAGGGAGGAGGGAGTAGGCAAACAGCAGGATGTTCTTGAACAATAAAATATGTTGGGTTTTTCTTTTTCCATGATAAGGTTTACGTCAAAAAGAAAAAAAGGTCAGTATAAATTAATCTTACTTTCTAGCTTCTAATGTGTCACCACTGCCACTTGAATAACTGTGAGGTTGTTTGTGAAAACAAAAAAGGGACTCTGAAGTTAAAATATTTCGGATTCAAATGGTTTCTTAACTTAAGACAATATTTTTTAAACTTGTGATAAACATTACTTTCTGTGGCTTTTTTATTTTCCGGAGCGATAGTTCCCTTTAAGTCCGTGACTGAATCGATTGCCTCTGAAAGTTCAAAAGTAAGACGATAATTTTTTTAGTTCTGGTACAACTATCAAGTCTATCAAAGGAGTGGAGCGAGTCATCAAATCCGGTAGCATCTGAGCGATTTTTTTTATAGTCTAGGATTTTCCCGAGATATGAACAGTTTGCCCAAAGATCTTACCGTCTCCCTTCCCACCCCACTTACTAACTACTTGTTACAGTTCACGCTGCAACAATCAGAAGATATATTCATGTAAAAAAGCGTTCTCTGGTTAGGAAATTTAAAAACGTAAGCTTTCGGCTTCCAGACTAAAGCCTTTAAAAACTAAGATGTAAATGCGCGAGATGGAAATATATACAAAATGCAAGTGTGAAAAAATTGTCTCTTGTACCCTAGTCTCCAGGAAGAATGCATAGTTTTATCGTCATTGACGTCTTTCGTAAACCAACGCACACGGACAGATTTTTGGACTCCTTAATTCCCATCATGAGAAGAAACGCAAAATAAGTACTGCGTCTACCCTCCTAAACCGTGCTTGTAATCTACCGAATACAATGAAAGAGAAATCTTCTGAAGTTAATCACGTCACTAACGCCCTTCTTGCCATCGGCTATCCACCTGCCGTCATCTCTAATGTATTAAAAAATAAAAAAATCTTCCCCGGAACTTATTCCTTCGCCAGAAGAATTGGTATGCATGTGTCTATTGACTTCAACAAAACCAGAGTAATTACAAAGGGAACTTCCAAATCCGAAAAACTTTGGAATCTTGGCACACCGCTAACACTAATGAAGCAGACAATAACTCCAAGCCTTTAAAAAAACAAGTCGTGCGTTCGATCTTCTGTAGACTACCCGTGCCAGTTTTCTACAATGCTTTGCCGCAGTACTTAAAGAATGAGCTCGTGCGTATCGAAAAAAGGGCGCTTTCGATAATCTTGCCCAGCTTTAACTACAACAGCGCTTTGCATTTTTTTAGGCATAACACCTATAGCTGAGCACCATTGTCTGTTAATTATGCCGTAGACAGTTTGACGAAGTTGTTTCGAATCCCAATCATAAACTAAACAGCTCACTACCACCACTGAACAATGTCAAGTACAACCTCAGAAATCATCGTCCTTTTGCTTTGCCTCGTGTAAAAACAAACAGAGCAAATGACTCGTCTCGTTTGTTTACGCAATGGCCCGTCAATAATTCCAGAAAGTTTTTTATAGATTTGTCAAAAGATCTATTGCTATTTTTAATCAGAAGATAGTTTGCTACTACTCTTTTTTAGAAGATTTTTGTAATGTAGCTTAAAAAGTTACATTTCAAAGACCCAATTGGTAGATTTGTAGCTGGTGGAAGTTCGTGGAGACCTACAACGGGATAAATATAGGTCTGGGAATAAACGCCTCTTTCCTTTAAGGAAAAATTGTATGAAAAGTATATCTGGGAGGCCTGTGGTTCCTCGTGGGATGAGCAAAACGATGGAGCTTGGGAACAAGGTTGTTGTTACTGGCAACAGACAAGTTGGTGTATTCGCAATATTCTGTAATGGCTTCTCGTAGCGAAAGTCAAGAAAGCGCTGGAAACGAAGATTTGGATGGTGAAAATGTCGTTAAGGTTGATGAACCTGTGGGAAATTTGTCCAAGTACTACTCCTTACCGCCGGGATATACAGGAACGCCGAAAAAGGGCCATTTAATGTTCGATGCTTGCTTTGAAAGTGGAAACCTCGGTCGTGTTGATTACATCACTGAATTCGAGTATGATTTGTTCATTCGTCCTGATACTTGTAACCCTCGCTTTCGAGTATGGTTTAACTTCACCGTCGAGAACACAGCGCCTTACCAGCGAGTTATATTCAACATTGTAAATTTCAGCAAGACCAAAAGTTTGTATCGCGAAGGAATGACTCCACTCGTGAAGTCGACTAGTCGCCCGAAGTGGCAGCGAATCCCATCAAAGAATTGTTTCTACTACCGCTGCCCTGATCACCGAAAAAACTACGTTCTGTCCTTTGCTTTCGCCTTCGATAACGACACGGACATTTACCAGTTTGCCTACTGCTTTCCTTACACTTACTCTAGGCTACAAAATTTTCTGGCTGAACTCGATCGGAGAAATTTAGAGTGTTACAAAAGGGAGATGTTGTGTTTGACTGTTCAACAGAGAAGGGTTGAATTGCTAACAATTACGTCGCCGGAGAATATGAGAGATAATGTGAAAAAGAGAGTTATTTTCATTACAGCAAGGATTCACCCAGGTTAGCTAGTTTCTTTTCTATTATATGTACTTTATTGGGCATGAAAGGTCTTACATGTACATGTACAATAAGAGGAGAATATTCATTACAAAAGGAAAGGAACTTTATTTAAGTGTGTAGTTGTTCTAGTGTTGGAGCACTAATTGGGGACATTGTACTTGTAACCTGAACTTAAGGGTGTGTTCGATTGACAGTATTCCGGAATAGGAATACATGGAATATAAGTTAGAAATCCTTCCTTTTAAGGAGATTCGCATTAAAATTGTCAAACATCTGCTAAAATGCTATTTTAAACATATTTTTATTATCCTTGCTGCTTCGAAACGCAGCAAACATAATGTTTTAATCATCATTCCACGTATTCTTATTCCGGAATACGGTCAATCGAATGCGCCCTAACAATCAACTCAAATCAAGTCAAACGTTGGTTTTGAGGAGAGGGGAAACCGGAGTACCTGGAGAAAACCTCTCGGCGCAGAATAGAGAACCAACAAACTCAACCCACATATGACACCGAGTCTGGGAATCGAACCCGAGCCACATTGGTGGGAGGCTTGTGCTCTCACCACTGGGCCATCCCTGCACCCCATGCTAGGAACTACTAGCCCTTGTGCAATCCTTGCTGGAACATCCCATTGGCATATTAATCTACATGTATTCTCACTAATATATACATGTAGATGTAGCCAAGCCTAAAAGTGGAGCCCCCGCCAGAAAGCAAAATACATGCAGTGTATTTAAAATTATGCTTCTCTGTATAAAGTACAAAATTAATTGTCATTAGTGCATACCGTTTGCAGTAATAAAACACCTCTGAGCTGACAGCAGTAAACAAACAAGCCTTGCAAACAACAACCAACAATTTTAATCAAGAACTAAAACTGAAACTACATGCACAGTGTTAAATCTCTTTCACAACATTTTCTGTTTGACTGATAATCTTTACACCCTCTCTCTTCAGTTTTGAACAACAGCAAAAATCTTACAAATTAAAAAGTCAAGCTAAAGAGTAGCAAATTCGCTTACTCGGCTGCAATTTTACAGTCAAACAAAGCAGCTCATGACTGGACATCCATTTCACACAAAAAGCGTATAAAATGTGATTGTTGAAATGTGCCACCTGTCAATCATGCATAAAAGAAGGAAAACATTACCTGGAAGTCAACCATTGTAAATTAGTGTTTTGTCTCTTGCTCTATTTCTCTCAGCTTTACAGTGTTCTTCATTGAAATTTTGTCTTCTCCTTCCTCGGCATCTTTTGAGGCTTTATTCACTTAGAGTTCGCAAATTTCATTGCCTCGTCTCTCATGCTCTTTTCTGTTCCGTAATCTTTATCCAATTGCTCTTCACTAATATGATTTCCTGCCAGAAAAACGTGGGTTGCCAAATGCAACACTGCCATGACCACGCGATTTCCCACCAAGGAAAATTCCCCAGATGCTGTCCAGTGCCTCTCCACCTCCACCCCGACTGTTTGTAAGCGCGGGCTGACGGATGGACGCTGACGTCATAACCAAAATTTCTCCCATGGATAGATTTCCCAAAAAATCTTACCCATGGTGCTCTGCTGTGTGCCTCACACGCCTGACCCCAGCCTAGAAGGGGCTATCAATTTTTGTTGGTCTGTGTTGGAAACAACCTTGCTTCTACATAAATGTCCTGGGCCTGAAACAGCTTACAGAAACATTCTGAGGATGCCTTGGACAATATTATTTCTGTGTGCAAGGCTTTTGCACCACTGGGGGAGATAATCAAGCACCTTTTTGAATTTTTTTTTCCACCTTTAACACTAATAATTTCCACTATCTGGTCAACTCTGTGTTTCACATAACTATCCAGATATTAATGTTCTTTCTGCTTGCTCAAATTATTGTTATTATCATCATGTCATTACAGTCATCAACATCATCTTACTTTTCTACAATTACAGTGTAGGTCTTTACAATTACATTGCAGGCCTTTCACCTACATTGTAAGTGCTTAAAAGCACTTACCATGTACATTGTAGATGTCATTCTTATTATCAAGCAAAATGCATTGTTTGATGTTAACACTCAAGACACAGTAGTAAGACTCATAGTCTCCCTCCTACTGTACAGACTAGTTGTTATTC
>NC_090879.1:45447446-45452446 GCF_036669935.1 Montipora foliosa
ATTGCACTCCCATCTCATTGGCATATTTCTCTGCGTCCTTAGCTGTAGAACAGCTATAGAGGTGGATCGCAGCCTTGACTTTCGTTTCTTGTGCAGGGCCTCTGCTGACTTGAGACCTCTTCCACCCAGCTTCCTAGGGAGGTACGGAAGATCAGTTCTTATTATTATTATTATTATTATTATTATTATTATTATTATTATTATTATTACTAACTGAGAGCAGAATTTCTTGACTAACTTCTTGTCTGTTTGCAATATTTAGTGTATTCGAGATACAATGTATTTAATAAAATAAAATCAACGTTTAAAGGCCCACCTTCAACTGACAGGCATTGCGTGCTGCGGAACAATTTTCATATACGAAAATTCTGCCTTAAGCTGAAATTCATCCATTTAGATCGCTACGATAAGCAATGCAAATTTCCATAGCAAAAACAAACGATCGAAAAGCCGGCTGTCGGTTGAAGGTGGGCTTTTAAGAGAGAGTATTCCCAAATTATATATATTTCAGTTTATTTAAGTTCAGCAATAAAAATGGTCTATGGTTCCCAATAATGTTTAAAACAATGAAACAAACTAAAATTTAAAGTAAAATGTTACGATGTCTTGATGCAAAAAAAGGTAATAAATTTGATAAAATGACGGTGCTGTTAGGGTTTTTAAACCAAAGTTGACAATTAAACTTGAAGGGGTTTAACGCGACCTGAGTTTTTTTAAGGTCTCATTTCCGACGTAATAGTTAAAACGTTTTAATAACCTTTGACTTTTTAAATTTGGCGTTCGTGATTAGCGTAATTCATAATACAGTTTTTTTGGAAAAGAACAATACTAGACTTGTCCATCTGCACATAAAAAAATTCGTTTTAATTCTTACTAGCTTGCCTGCATGAAAATGCCCTAATTTGAAATGTACGTCGTCCGATTACCTCTGGGTAAGGTGCTTTTTTGACCGCGGAAACTACCAATTGTCTTGAAGTGTACAAAGTACCCTGACGTCACTAGCCCCAATACAAATGAAAGCATAAATCGTTTCAGCGTTATAGATATGTAATTGCAATTTCAGCATACAAATAGGAAAAGAACGAAGAATTTGATGCCAAATATGATCGATGCAATGACATTACTATATACTAGATGGTGGTTTATTTTCTAGAACTTACGCCTGGTCATCACTAGCGAAGCAAGCATAAGAACTGGAAATTTCCGTAGACACATTGACTTGTCGTTAATTAAGGAGTGTCTCTAATAGCCCTTTTCACGGTTAGTTTTTCTTATTTGCATTACAATGTAATCTAACGTGGATGCGAGGCTATAGAATAGCCCGAAATTGCCTCACATACATACTAGATTATATTGTAATGCAAATGAGAAAAACTAACCGTAAAAAGGGCTATTCTAACAAAAAACACCAATCATCAAGGCGCTAGTGCGCATGTTGCATGTACTTCTACTTGGGTCGCTATTAACGGCGAAACTGCGAAGAGAGAGGTCAATCCTAGTTATATGGCGTGAAAAGCGTTCCCACACTATTCGGAAGTCTTGAGCAACTGAATAAAGTCAAAGCCACATCATTTCTGTTGCCATAGTAGCACTAGTCATGATACTGACTTCTGTCGCATGTAATTAGCTAAGGCAATCGGTAGGTGGTGTTGTGACGTACAGAATCAGGCTCTTTAAATTTGAGAGTGATGTGGTTTTCATTCACTTCTGTGAGTTCCACAGCATTGGCTCTTTTTAGCGCCTTCCAACCAAGGATCCATCGAAAAATGCATTTGGCTTCCGTTGCTCTAATATTTTGCTCTGTCCTTTTAGTATCTGATGCCCTTCTCTTTCCCGATATCGATCCCTTTTCTTTTTTCCCTGGACATGATGAAAATTACCCAGAAGTGTACATGGATGTGGTGAGTTTGGAGTTTCAGCAGCTACTTAAATATAAAGATTACAACGTCGTTCTGTTTGTTTTATCATTTTTTCGGCAGTTTTGATAAATTTACTGTGGACGCTGTAAACGTATGGGCAAAATTCACAGTTCAATCCCTTATCATTATTAACGCAAATATGTCTCGCAGAACAGCAAAAAAGGAGACCTAGAGGGTTGTTTCTATTCCAGATACTTCATAAGACACCAGTTGAAAGTGATGTGCCAAGTTCAGATATTTGCTTTCGCTCACAAACAAATTGGCTATAGGCATGAGAAATCGTTCGTTCCGCCGATACGTGTACGTAATTTTTAACTGAAACAATGCCATCGACGAAGGTGGAATGTTACGATGCAATTCCATACTTAAAATGCCCTCAATAAGCTTTTTAATTATCGAGCAAGCAGAGGAAATGGGCGCCCCCATACTTTCGTTACCAATGACAAAGACTGCTTTGCATTATGAAAAATCTTTACTTCGTAGAAACATGAGAATTTCTTTCTTTGCTTAGTTCTTTATTATTATTATTTTGCCTGGAAGCAGCGCGGAAAACTTGTAATAAAAACATTCTTAAGGCAAACTTCTCATTATTATTATTATTATTATTATTATTATTATTATTATTATTATTATTATTATTATTATTATTATTATTATTATTATTATTATTATTAGACATGATTTATAGTTCATAACTGTTTAATTATTTAGAAGTTTTTTATGCAAGTGCAAGTTATTTTTCTTTGTTCTTTTGACATCACAATTTGGGGATGGGCTAAAAGGGGACAGACAATTGAAAACTTTCGTTACTTGGGCGAAACGAAGAAGGTCATGGACTAAGTATGCTGACAGCCATCTTGGACTGATTGAAGAATGCAACCTAGATCTCTTGAAATGATGGCATGAAATGACGGCATGGAATGATCAAAATTTCTTCTCTCAGTTAAAGGATAAATAATAATAATAATAATTATTATTATTATTATTATTATTATTATTATTATTATTCCATTTACTGCGAGCAGAAATTTGTTCTTTACATGCTGGCATGAATTAAGGACGGTACCACTTATAACTAATAAGGAGTAATAACGAGATATTTCCCGCTTTATAGGTTATGAAGAAAAGTAGCTACTACTTGCGATTATTGGAATATGAAATACACCCGAATATTCTTGAAAATAATAAGGTTTGCTTTGGGCAAAAACAGAGAAACATAATTTGTTCTCTACCATTAATTGGAGTTAACATTTTCATAAACTACATTTTATTTAAGAGAATGGGGAAAAAAAGAATCTTCAATTCAACAATCTTGTTGGTTGACGTCTTTACTTCAAGTGACGTACTTGAGATGACTTTACAACTCTCGTGCAACTAACTCTGTCTTCTTTAAAAGCAGCTAATTTCTTATATTTTACTGCTCAAATGGTTGCTTAGCAAACTAAATTAATTTAAAAACCTGTGTAAAAAAGTCTTCTGTTTGTACATAAAAAAAGGACTGCTTTTCTGTCATGAATCTGGCTTGGAACCTCAAGAACAGGACAAGAAAAGGAAAGAGGACAAATGAAGAAAGGCTGTATCAAGGAAAAATAGAAAAAAACTTACTTGGTTGGATAAAAAGCAACTGTCAGTAGTACAGATCTAAATTAAAACAGTCTTAATGAAAACCTTAATTTGGCCTGGCCTACCAAACACCTTTCTCCAACATCTGTCCCAAACAGAATTCATGACATTAGGGGAAGGTACGTTTTGATCGCCACTACTAAAGAGGAAACAGAGCTTTAGGAACCAGTTTTTTATAAGAGGCAATTAACGCCGTTGCTGGGAAACAGCAAGGAAGAGTGCAACCAATAACTTTTTTCAATAATAATTCCTTAATTTAATACGATCTTTTTCCTCTCTGCAGCCCGGAATGATTCGTAATCAAGGGTACCCGGCGGAAGTGTACCCAGTTGAAACGGCAGACGGCTACATTATCCAGATTCATAGAATACCATCAGGAAAAAACGAGCCCACCCCAAACACTAGTCAGAAGCCTGTGGTATTCCTACAGCATGGTCTAATGTGCAGCTCTTCCAACTGGGTCGCCAACCTGCCTAATGAAAGCTTTGGTTTCATTCTGGCTGATGCGGGATTTGATGTTTGGATGGGCAATGTGCGAGGAAACACTTATGGTCTTCAGAATAAATATTACTCAACGGACTCAGATGAATTTTGGGACTTTAGGTATTTGATATCAAGATTCTTGGTGTTCAATTTATCATTATCATTATCCTTACTGTATGTCACACAAGCGAATAGTGCTTCCCGTGCATTCTGATTGGCTAGCTCTTCCTCTCTTCTCTCTCCCCGCGAGCTCTACTACATAATGAACTATGCTTCCAAATGCCGATCCGTTTCATCTGTCGACATGATCCACAGCCAAAAACAGCACTGTTATTACATAGCTCTTACGACCTCCTTAGAAACACTTAACAAGATTTTTGGATTAATAACAAACGAAAACAAGCGCATTTAAGAATTATAAACGCCATCTTGGATTTCGTGCGTACGTCAATATCACGTGACTGGGCAAAACGATAACATAGACATACTTCAAAGATGTTCGCCGGCTTTCATAACCAGGTCCCTCTACTAATTATGACGAAAGGGGCCGAAGTAGCAAAGTTTGTGCTAAGCAGTGATCAGCATGCATATGTGCATTTGTGAAAGAGTGCTTCAGCAGTTTAGATTTTACTTCATGGGGTTTGTATCCTCTTTGCGTAAGAACCTTCCAGTCTGCTTCATTGGTGAAGATAACAGTAATAAAAGGAGTGACGGCGCGCTGTCGGATGACGGTCGCGGTGTTTCCGAAAAAAATCTTGCGACCTAACTGACTCCGAACCATAAGACAAATTTCAAGGCTACTGTCAAACCGCAAAACATTCCTCATGAACATAACCCGTAAAAGATAAAATTCTCACGACCTGACTTGCTGTGACACTTGCTCTACTTTCCAGAAATGCCATGATGAAAAACAATTGGATACAGGTGCATAGCTGTGAGTTTTCAACGCTAACCAATAGGCGGCGATCATTGTCC
>NC_090879.1:45462446-45509946 GCF_036669935.1 Montipora foliosa
GACCTTTGAGCGCATATCTTCTGTTTTGGAAAATAAAAAACCCAAAATTGCATATCATGAATACTTTTCATCGTTTTGAACTTCCTTACAAACTTTAGACTTTCTCTCCATCTTGCCCTGATTACCCATGATGCACTAAAGAGCGTGAACTCGTCTATAAATTCAGACTATAAATTGCACTCGCCAAAGGGCTCGTTATTCCAAATTGCATTCGAAATCATGTGATTACCAATAATTTTTAAACTACACAACACGAAAATGTGGTTTTATGAAACGAGGCATGGGCGTAGCCAGGATTTTTCAAAGGGGGTGTCACACTGTGTCAAACAGAGGGTACTCGTGTTTTCGCAACCTGAATATTGTAGGTTGTTTGAGTAAAAAACGGCTTACAAAGGGGGGGGGGGGGGGGTCACGGGTACCCCAGGACTCCAAACAAATCTTTAAAATGTGAGGGGAAGATATTCGCATAGAAGAAAAACAAGCCGGGTTCATTACTATTCTTTATATAAAAAAATTATAATGAGGAGTGTTTTATCGGGCTTGAATAAAGCTCATGCACGTGACGTTTTATCAATGTTTTGATAGGCGGTTAGGGGCCGACACAACTCTTTAAGCTGATAATAATATTCCCTCCAAATACCTGTCTGAGTGACATTTCATTGAAATTGTGAGGAGAATTTACCTTATCAACTTTTTCTACTGTGCCCAATTTCCATGTTTCGCTCTCCAGAGACGCAGCAACTTCACATTTCTTTAAATATTAACCCGTTCATTCATAAATTGAACTGTGCATAAAGAACTCACTCACGGTGCATAGAGATGCAATCTCATTGAACACTAAACAGTTAAATGAACATGGATTTTCAAAGCTGAATCAAAAAATAAGGTGAAAAATCTAACCTACTTTCTGCCTCAAGTTTGCAAATAAGAGGCAGGATAATTAGCAATTACGCCAACACTTTATCTGTGGTCTAAACGTTGCTGTATTAGTGTAAATATCGTACTTGCAAATCAGGTCCTTATGATGTTGGAAGAATTTAACTTTGATAATAAACACCATATTGCAATAAGATCTTTCGACCCTACAAACGTTAACTTTAAGAAAATATCAAGAAATAAATGGTTTATGCATTTTGCATTGTAACGTAGGATGACCCACCCACTTACAATCTGCAAGAAGTGGACCTTCCAGTGGCCCTTTACTCCGGATCAGACGACTGGCTAGCTGACCCCAGAGATGTGGCGTATCTGGCCACTCAATTGCCGGACATGACACATGATGAAATCCCAGGATGGGACCACGTTGACTTTATCTGGGGAATGCAAGCCCCAACACTTTACCACAAAATCATCAATGATATTAAAAGTACTTTGACTGAATAGTGGAGCAATGCATGGAAAACTGCCCGTTCTCTAACGCGATTGATGTCATCGCTTTAATTTACCAGTTATCTAATTATCAAACTAAATGAAGTTTTGGGGCATATAAATTGAAAGTTAAGCAATCAGATGAAATGAAAAAAAGGGAAATAAGGAAATAGTGTGAGTAAAATGACAGCTATATCAGATTCAAAGATGCCTTTTTTCGAAAGTGAGTTAACAGAGCCACACTTTATAACAAAACATTGGTTTTAACAAGCAAGTTAATAAAGAACAAATGGCTAAGGTGAAAATGACTGAATGATTTCAACGCGGTTAGCCCTTCTACAATTAAAACAATATTTCATCCTACTTGAATCTCTCAACGAAGGCGCGCGCGCACGGAGCACCATTGTTGACAAAATATGGTAAACCATCGATGCGAGAAGTCTTGGTTTTATACCAATGACGTCATCGACCGTCCGTACGTACGTCCACCTGTCCATGTATGCGAACGTGACCAGTATCATGCATGCTAGTTTGCAGCATACATACATGTATATTGACAATTGTCAAAACAAGGTATCAGCTGACCAGTATCACGTGCCATATCACGGGCTTAAGCTTAGAGCTCACCAAGGTCAGCTGTTTTTTGAAGGTGACCGCTGACCAGGTACTGGTTTTCGATTGGATTGCAGGCTCAACTCAGGTTAACTTACCTAAACATAAGCGAAGTTTTCGCGCGCTTTCTGGGGCTAAACGCGGCTACACGGCCATACTACGTCAACTATAATTCTTACACAGTCAACGCTTTTCGTGTTCAGGTGGAAAACGGTTTGGAAGATGTTTTCTTTCTGTATTTTTCGCTGGTTTCAATCCAGTTTGACAATCATGATATCTGTGATCCACACTGGTGGCTACGCAGTTATTCAAGTCAAGCATCGGCGGGATATAAACTTACAGCTGAGTATTTATTTTTAATTTAATTAGAGCCGCTTTTTTCTCTGTATTGCAATTTTTGGCATATCTTTAGAAGATCTGATAAGGTTACATGATGCCTGGAGGACCTATGTCTAGAACAGAAACGAAAGGAGAGCGAAAGAAAACGACAACGACAAAACAGAATATCAGTTATAGCTCATACTTAGTGGAAGAAGTTACTCCACAAATTCTTTCCTTGGGCACTAAACCGTTTGTTATTTTTACGGATGCGTTATTTAACCCATTCACCGCCGAGGGCTTCCCCACTGACGAGTAAATCGTCTTGTGTTAGACTGTAAAATCTATAAGTGTCAATTTGCATTTCTGACGGTGAAAGGGTTAAAGTGGATGCGTATTTTTAAAAGGTGGTTTAATCGGTTCTTCCTTTGTTCAGGAATGAAAATCGAATTTTATTGTCAACTGGAATTAAATAACAAGTATCTTTACTCTTTTGGACATAAAGAAAAAGTTGATTTCTTTGTTTGTTTTGCTCTGAACAAGTGCTTTTTTAATTCGTTTGCCCAGCTGGTTTTCGTTGTGCCTCGACAGTGACAAGAAAATTTTGCCCTAATGTTGTAAACACGTAATCGCAATAGGTCTCGTAAAATTAGGGGGAAATCTCATTAGCTTGTGTTTTCAGAAGTTTGTTTAAAGCACCTAAACGTTATTTAAGTGTTGGAGAGGATCTTGTTTGAAGTTCGTCCTTTCTTCACGGTTGCATTGCGTTATTTTGCCGATTCTTGTTCCAAGCCAAGCTGGCTTGTTTCAATGAAATACATCAAAATGTGAATGATCTCGTTTGCAGAGATAAAGTGGAATAAAGTACATCAGTAAAAATACTCTTCTGTGACCTTTTTTTATGGCTTCTAATTTTAGCGTGATTCCTATTCGCTGGCTATTGACAGTTGACTCTGAAATGGCTTTCTTCCTTTTCCATTCGCCCGCTGAGGGTGTGCTTGTTTTCTTTTAAAACTCATGCGGTTCAGAAAAAATTCATTGCCAAACTGGTGAATTCCAAAGTAAAAACCGATATCGTACTCATCGCTTCGTGATTCATGCGATATCGGTTTTTAGCGTAAAATGTACCGTGGAATTCACTTGTTAGGTATTGCATTTTTCTATAGAAGAAAGCAAATAAAATGATTTAATTATTAAGGCAGCGACCGGAAACATCAAAACGCGGACAATTCCAAACCTTTTATTTCCACTAACCTTACAGGCTTGGCTAAATCTATATATGAAGCCTGGGTTGAAGCAGGATTGTGGGTCTCGATGAGTCGAAGAATGTCATTGTCTTTTATCGTCCGAGATGCTGTCTTGTATCTTTCTGAATGTCTTCTACTCTTCTTTGCCCATGCAGTTGAATTTCGTTTCCTTACGGGTAAGCTGGTAAAGTGCTGCTTCCAAGGCTGCATAGTTTCTGTCCAGGTAGCCAGCCAGACAGCCATTCCAAGAAATTCGATCTTGCGTCGATTTGGCTCCAAATACCAAACTCTTGGGTGTGTAGCTTCCCTTAGGGCGCACTGAAAATTGCTCCTTGTCTCGTGTCAGTTAGCGGTGGCCTTTTCCAAGGTCCAGCTTTGTGAAGTTCTTACAGTCATGTAGGCGGTGGATAAAATTGTCAACTCTCTGTGCGTGTACACATCTGCTTCGTTTCATGGCTTCATTGGGTATTCGCATGTCAACGCTTGCTATGGTAATTTGGGGCTCTAATGCTTCGTTCTTTATCTCCGCATATTTAGGTTGTACAAACATCTGCGAGAACCACGTGATGGGTTCTCCGTCTGGGGCCTCCCCAAAGATGTCTCCTTCACTCCTTGTTCTAACCATTTTTTTCTGGGGTTTCTGTAGGTGGTACGAGACTGGGCATGGTTTCTGGGCTACAGGTCCTGCTTCAGGGTCCATTTCTAGCTTAACTTCTATCTCCGGCTTCGTGCTTCGTGCATCCTCTTCCTTGAAATTTGTCACGATTTGTTTCAGAAATCTCATCACCAAGATGAGTAAATGAGGTTTCTCCAGAGACTTCCTGGCATGGACACTTAATTATGTTAACGTATCGTAAACAATCCGTACGGATCGGCGACATGTGCTCAGACGTCAAAAATGTAAATTTTGGAGTAGCACAAGGCTCCATTCTAGGTCCAGTGTTACTCAATATCTATGATGCGGATCTTCAGGAGAATTTAAAAGTCAAATGCTTTCAGTATGCGGGCGACATAAAAATCTACGATCATGCCAAAATATCTGATCCTAATAACTGCAGAAACACTATTTCCCAATCACTTACTAAACTAAAGCAGTGTTCGCATTAGGCCTCGAATAAGGCCCAGTACCACGGGCAACATTTTTCGAGCAACTTGTCTCGCAACCATGTTGCGTTGCAAGTTGAGAGTTGAGATGGCTTGTTGCGCGTATTATCATTTTCTTACGCAAGAAATTTTCATGTTGCAAAAAGTAAAATCAACGTCGACTTTCTGCAACATAAACATTTGTTGCGCAAGAAGGTGATAATATGCGCAACAAACTATCTCAACTTGCAAAGTAACATTGTTTCGCGACAAGTTGCACGAAAAATGTTGCCCGTATTCGTTTATGATCGAATTATAATGGAATTAAATATGAAATGGGTTCACATCAACTAATTAAAGTCCCTGATTATAATTGGATTATAATCACTTCAAACAACCTCAAGGGGGTTTAAAACATCCAAAGGTAATCCTCGGTGAAATATGTCTCATACTCTTCGGGAGAGTCAAACTGTTGTAAGAATTTAATTTCTACGTTGCCAAACAGCTACAGAAAACATCACCTAAAAGATTAGCATCCAGGGAAAAGGGGTATTTTTGCAATTTAGCAGCTTCAGATGAGCAAACGGTTTCAGTGCTGGGAAGTTCTTAGAAGCTAGCAATTTCTGAAATGAAGATATCATTCCCTAACATGTTTTAACACTTCCTTCAATGTTCATCTAAGATATCCCAACAGATCAATTCTTCTAGGTAATAAAAACAACTCTTTCGAAAGTCTTTATACATTACAAGGAGCCTAGATGTCTCTCAGGGGCTTTTGGCTTAATTTTCTCCTTGGCTACCCTCATCAACAGCACATGCATTGAGCCGGCCTCTTTGCAAGTGGATTGGCCATGTAATCTTACAAATTAATCATTGTTGTTGTCTAAAAGAGTCGTCGACGTACCTCTCCGAACAAAACAAACATTTGCTCTCTGAGGCGACGAAGTAGTTAAGGGGATACTTTTTCAGAATAAAATGGACGCATTTATCCCAGAAGTACACAAGAATGCCAGGACTTCTATCTACCTTGCTGAATCAGAAAGGATATATCATACTGGCCTACATTATTATTCTTCCTAAAAGGAAATGTTTACTCGTGTTGAATATCCTAGAAGCACGCAGGTATATTCCAATGCCAGGACTCCTACCAGGATATACAACATCATTTAAATCTCTGAGTCAAAAGGATGTTTATGATGTTTATCACATACGGGGCAAAATTACTGAATGCTGATTGGCTAAGACGGAGGGCATTTTTCCTCAATCTCGAGGGTACTTCTTCCAGGGCACTTTTAGTAATCAAGAAGTGTCGTGCTAATGGTCACGTGACCCGGCCCACGTGCGTAATCTCTCATCTGCTATGTTAGCTACCCCCTGCACACCTGCCATTGACTGCGTGAAAATGTGTTGGTATTTTCGGGTGCAGCATCAGGCCCGTAGCTGGAGTATTTCAAGGGGGATTCGTATCCATTTGTCTGACGAAAAACGTTTAGCTTAGAGTGGGGGTAGGGAAGAAAAACCGCTTTTAATCAAACGTCAGTTTGGATCGCCCTAGTATTGTAAGTCCCTTAATTCCCTACTGTACAAAAAGCTAGTGCATTATTGGTATAACACTAACAGTCCGTATCGCAACAAGGGGCCACAGTAACATTAAGTGTCACAGCAAATTTGATTCGCGGATGCATGGTAGCAAAAAACTCCACCACTTCTTCAAGGTCTATTTTCATGTCGTAATGGATATGCATAGGTGCAAGTGACGTTAATCTGTTCTCGCTCATTGTGCATCCCATATAGGTGTTTAACCTTCGCATCGCGCTGAAGGACCTTTCGCACTCGCAGCTAGTTACGGGCAAAGTGGATAGTATTTTGAGCAGAGTGAATATGTTGGGAAATTCATCCTCGTCGCACTGCTTCAGGGCTGTGGCACTCGAGCCCGGGAGTTCTTCCTCCTCTGCATATTTGATTCTCCCGCCGAAATTCTGCCGGGAAGAGCTGTGGAGATGAAAGATCGTTCCTGTACATATCCACCTCCCCTTGTAACTCAAGCGACTTCGTTTGATTCTCGTTCATTACAGAGGGACCCAAAGCAAGCAGCCTTGAGGCTTGGACGGTGACGGCATCGAAGCGCTCTCCTAGCTGCAAAATAATGTGGTCAAGAAATGGAGCAGCCACGTTGATCCGATAATACTCCTTTGCTGTTGGAGCTGGAGCGTTCAGTGGCGCGATGACCTTGCCTGCCAGCAACTCTGGGAGCTGTTGGCGCCACTCCTACCTTAGCTGCCATTGCCATTGCCTTCTCATATGCATCATCATACATCTCGTCCATATCGGCGCGCATGTCCTGGTACGACTTGAGCACACTCGAAACCATCGTGAAAGCCTTGAAAATGACATTGCTCGTCCGTTGCAACTTCGTTGTTAGGGCACTCATGTGCGACAGGTAGAGGTATCCAATGACAAAAGTCACGACAAATTCAAAGTTCGTAATGGCTTGGAGTAGTCCAGAGGCATCCCGTTTTAGTGGCTGTGTTCCAGCATCCATAGAACTGGGCTGGACAGTCGTGGTGGTGTAGATTATGTGCCATGACTTCCAACACATACACGACATACTCGAAGGATTCATAAAAATGCTCGTACGCTTCAGACCTCTGTTAGCATCTGGTCGTACAAAGACTTTTTCCGAAAACACAACAGTGAAAACAACAAATACTTTATTTTGAATACGCTAGCGCAAGCTCAATCCTGACAATCCAAGAGTCGAAAAAAAAACAACCCCCCCCCCCCCCCCCCTGAGCTGCATTGACGCCAAAGCTTCGTCGTTTGTACCGGAAGATGCCATAATGGGAGGCAAAAGCAATGATATCCCTCGAGTCAGCATCCAATTCAATTGGGTGAAAACCCAATTTGAAGAACACAGCAGTTCCGTTAAGGCTCTCGAGCACTTCATCTAAGGTTGGTATGGGCAATCTCTCACGGATAATGGCCTCGTTAGCCCTTCGCATATCGACACATAGTCGTTTGTCACCTGATGCCTTTGGCGCAACAACAATAGGGCTGACCCATGCTGTGGGCCCCTGAACCCTCTGAATGACTTCCTGTTCAAGGAGTTCATTAACTTTGACAGTTACCTTCTGAACCACTGGAGTTACGCTAGGATCAATATGCAGCTTTAATTGGTAGTTCTTCACTTTCCCAATGCCTTTAAATACACTGGGGTAGTTTGCTTTGAGTTGACCCACCAAAGAGTCGTCAACACTGTTACAGTTCCCTGTATTGACAGTTTCTGCTTGGCCTACACGAAGAATTCCAAGATCTGTGGCGGTTGAATAACCAAACAAACACCGCCCAGTTTTGATCACAATGAAATCTGCTACAATCCTTTTCTCGGTTATGGAAACTTCTATCTGAAACTGGGCATCAACTTCAAGTTTTCGGCCTCCATAAGCATACAACTTTGTGCATGGTTGTAACTAAATCTTTAACCCCTGATGTTTAAGTTCTTGTACAGTACTCAAGTTAACTACATTGTAGATTACTTGCTGACTTGATTACTTCCTCTATAGTGAAAGCAAATGCATCATTCTCATCTGAGTTCTCAAACGGACCTTCAACACAATTGGCCTGACTTCCTTTACCTGGACGCCCCTGCCTTCCCCTCCATTGTTTGCTGGTGCTTTGTTTTCCAGGCTTCAAGCATTTCCCTCCTTTGCAACAGCTAGCATAATGACCATACTTATCACATTTTGCACACTTTCTTCCTCGAGCCGGGCAACTCCTGTCCCTAACAAAGTACCCCTCTTGGCCACAATTAAAACACGTTTTGCCAAAGTTTCCCTTGTATCCATATTCCGAGGTTTTCCTAACCACATTAGTGCTTGTTCAGTAGGCTTTTGATTCGGAGTAACCATTTGCTTTGCTTGCTCACGTGAGGCTTCCCACTTACGAATTTTATCTAATGCAGCCTCCAGAGTAATATTATTAACTTCCAGCAATTTCTTCTTCAATTCAACATCTGCCAACTTTTTAATAAGTTGATCAAAGATTCGCCAAAATTGCAATGACGAGCTTGTTTGCGTAAACGGACCATCAATTTGTCAGCTGTTTCCCCTTGCATTGTTGCTACTTGACGAAAAACGTGGCGCTCATACGGGACATTGTTGTCGGCGCGAAAATGAGCATCCAGTTTTCGAAGACACGCTGAGAAGACATCATCCCTCACACCACGGAAACACAGAAAGCCGTAAAAGTCTCAAACAAAAGTCTATTTTTCAACTGGGCACACTTTATCTGCACGGAATCAATGAACGCCTCTCATTCCATTGATCTATTCACAAACTCGCGTCATCCTATTTCTACCAATAGCAAAGCTCCTCCGCACACATATTTACTTAGACTAGAAATTGATTTTATCAAACGAGTTGATAAAGGTCGAATTACCACCGTGAAAGATGTGGAAAGCTGACGTCTCGAGCGTTAGCCCTTCGTCGGAGCGTATAGAGGAATTGTGGTTGTTGTAGGTTTATGCCTTCCAGCTAACCCTAACCCTCGTTTTAAATAATAAACTCTTAGTACACAAAATATTGTGAATATTTTTTTTACTGGAACATTGACAGCTTTACCTCTTTTGTTACTTCAATAGATTTCTTCTTCTGGTAGCCACACACAACACCGCAAATATTAATAGAGGAAATGACTTGTATAAAAATTATAGTAAGCTGCTGTCTCTTCGATCAAAGCCTCCGCCGACTTGTAAAAAAGGGGTTAATTGAGAAAGAAGACTCCCCACGCTGCCCTTTTTGCCCAGCATATCATACCATCATTCATCTTTTCACTGAGTTGCGCAAGCCCCGTTTTGGAAGGAGGCTCCTTCCAGAACAAAGTGGCTTGCGCAACTCAGTGAAAAGATGACGGTTTCTGGATTGGGTTTCGCACATGGTGAACTCAAAATTATCGCTTTCAATAAAAGAATTGTTTGGTATTATTAATAACGATTCTAAATTCTGTCTAGCCCTTAATCATTTAGTCATTATAGGAAAGTATTTTCTTTACGAAAAGCTCTTAACCATAAATTTTACATCTTTAATGAATTTGTTTCCCTGGCTCGTGATAAAAGGGGCTAGAGAAATGTATTTCTTGTACGACTAGTTGCGAAAAAGAGTTCAGAACAAAATGGTCTGTTTTTTCGTCTCTTTTAAATACGGTATGAAATTCTGTTTTCTTAAATCGTTGCTCTCTCATTTAATTTTAGTTACTACTAAAGTTTTTATTCTATTAGGTTTCTCTTTTGTCAGCTTCAAGTTGTAGTGGTTGTTAGTGTTGCAGATTATCTTTTGTGAAAGTTAACTGCACGTGTGTATGTTCAATAAAGCTGAATTTAAATTAAAAAAAAAAAGAAGAAGAAGAATTGGGAAAAAAGAAGCTTTATGAGGTAAGACTTTTAGGAGGGTGAGAATTGGAAATGTGTTCAGGTGCTAATTAATTTATATGGATTTCGTATTTCCCGTTTTCTTGTCATTTTCTGAGGTGGGCAAAAACTGACCGGAACAGGAAACTAACTCAGCAGTTATAGAAAGGAAGCACGCTTTGCTTTAATAATCCTTTAATACAAACCACAAAAGTCCAATTATGACGCGCTGATTTTGAGGTATTTTCGCACTTTCCTTCGTTCTTAATAAAGATGTTTCTCGTGGCACGCAAAGCCATATTGCCGAGGCATTCTCTTTTCCGGTCATTTTGTCTGAGTCATACGAATTAGTTCAGATCTACACTATTCGTGAGCACGTATTTCTAAAGGTGTTAAAAATGCTTGACAGATATCAAAACATTTTTACCAGAATGAATTTCCGATCTTTTAGCCACTGGTTCTTTACTTGTTCGGGCCCGTGAGAGGAAAGCTTACAGTAAACCACGCAGCCAACAGCAACTTAAAAAAAATAATAATACGCAAGATTTTGTAAATATTCTCGATCGTGAGGCGAATTTTCTCTGAAGTTTGAGTTGTATGCAATTGATTTAAGTAGTTGATTTCGTCATCTGCGGAGGTCAATTCAGCCAAGTTGTGTCCTATTTGCTTCTGTTAAACTCTGTCTGGGAGTATGTACAACTCGGGCTGGACAGCAAACATGTAAAATTCGCATCGAAATAATGACCCAATCAAGGCCCCAATATTTTTCGTCAAGCGCAGAGCCAGTTTGACCGTGAGTCATGGCCCGGGGAGCCGGGGACTCCCATATAAAAAGGAAGGGGTTGCTCGCCGGAAATTTTGAAAAGAACCCCTAAGAGGTACCAGGATCCTGTCTTGTGGGCGTGGCATTAATTTTAATTTCACCCCTAAGAGATATAAAATTATGGGTTTTAATTAGACAAAATTAAAAATTTGTTAATTGTTAAATGTCTCCTGTCATAATTTTTCGGCTCCTGTGGACCTTTTGAGCCCGAACACCATAAGAGGATAGGATAGGATAGGATAGGATAGGATAGGATAACTTTATTTAGACACGGTAAACTCATCAGTCGCAACTATAAAAACCTAATTAATTACCAGAATTATTACAAATTATACAACGACTACAGCTACATTATTCAAAATTGTTCTAAGTAATCAATAAATATAACTATAATGTTAAATGACAAAATAAAAACCTGCTTTACATGAGTGCCGTGTATAGAATTGTAGATTAACTTCATGAAAAGAAACGCTCGCAGCCAGCCCGGAACGCTCTAAGGGAGTCAGCCTGCCTCAATTCGATTGGTAAATTATTCCAAAGAACTGCTCCAGTGTAGCTGAAGCTATTTTTCATATAGTTTGTGTGTGGCCGTGGGATAGCTAGTTTGCCCTCTGTGTCCCTTAAGGAGTAACTGGAGACGCTACTACGGTCAACAAATTTAGAACTAGGGTAATCGGGAGTAAGACCATTAAGCGACTTATGAACCATCACAGGCTTATGGATTGTTCGTTGAGAATCAAGTTTTATCCATCCAAGTTTTTGGATAAGGTTATCAGCGTTGGCATCATAGTTCGAGAGGTACCAAAAGTGCTTTTTTAACCCTTAAAAGGTACGACGAGCTCCCCCGTCCTTTTTATATGGGAGTCACCCCCCCTTCCCCCCTACCCGGGAGTCATGGGCTCCTGTCGTGAGCCAGACGTCCTAGCCTGCTCGGAATTGGCCATTTGCGAAAGAGGGGACGCGTAAAGCAAGGAAGAGAAAACCTCCTTTTTTCGCTAAACAAAGGCCTGGTTCTCTACCTTCTGAGTCATTCCAACCGCCCGCTTGAGTCAGTCACGCAAGCGAGCCGAGGGGAGAATGAGAGAGATATAGAATGGCTTGCTGGATATAAAATTATTATCTATCACTTCACATCCAGCGCGCTCGCGTAGAAAAATTGTTTTATTAAAAACTCCATAATGTTCTCGTGAATAGTATTGTCGACTAAAGTATCGATTTCTGCCTCGGTCAATTCCGGTCCAAAATGGGTTTTGTCGGCCAATTTTCCGTCTCAGAGCTGCAAAAATGTTTTCAGTTCGCTTTATTGTTGACGCGTTTTTTGACTACATTAGGTACAGCAGGTATATCAACTGATACCCTGTGTCCGGCGAGCCAATATGAAAATGCAGGAAATCTGATATCCGTAGTAGAATGGGATCACCATTGTCCCCTCGGCTCGCTTGCCTGCTTGTGCCTGCTCACATGGTGAGGACAAGGGTTCGGTAACAGGCGTTGCCGCGGAATTTCTGAAAAGCCAGAAAAACTGTTTCTCGATGTCCAGTTATGCCGGGTGCAATACCCAGCGAAAATTCAGCCAAACTTGTCGAAATGAGACGAAAGCTTCCCTGATTTCGCACATCCATTTCAAAACGTATTTATATCGTGTATTAGCCTACTAGAGGCTTCTATTATCTTCACAGGTTAGTTTGGTAGAAGCATTTCAACTCGGGATTTCAAGCAAATCATCAAATAAAATGATGTCGACGTCAAGCCTTCATCGAAAAACGTGATTCTTTTGCAGCCTTTCGTCAAGTTTTCAACCGTTAATTGCACTGAGACGCCATCATGATGGCTGCTTGTCAGATGGAGTGATAAATGATTAAAGCTGACAAGGAACCATCCGAATAACAACCGCTATTAAAAATATATTTAAACCTGCGGCTTGACAACAAATTTAATCACATGATGCCAAGATGTCGACTTCTTGAGGCGCAAGGCCGATTGAGTAGAAAATATTATCAGAGAGGTTCATCATTGAATTTAAAACAAGTCAAACAACGCAAATCATTCGAGTCATTATGTTCTCAGCAGTTCTGGTGTGGCTCATCAAATTTGCATTTGAGCTGCCATGGCCTTAATGGAAAGTTCACCGCAATATTTAGTTATTGACCTGTCAAGTTACCTTGCCGTGTAAGTGTGCCGAATGATGTAAATGAATTGTAGTGTACACAATTTAGAATGCCACCCATGTTTCGAGTGATTTCGCTCATTGATATCTATCTGCGGTTTCAAAGGCCTCATGTGACTCTATAGAGTGCCCAGCAGCTTGTTAAAAATCCCTCCGGCAAAGAGGGTATCTCTTTCTGTGGCTATAAAATAAATGTTATAATTTCTTTTATCACTACTATTGACTCTCCCAAAGGAACGAGCTGTTAATCAACAAGCTTAAAATAATGTGAAATTTAGCGTTACGGACTGATTACGAGTTGCTTTTGCCTTGCAAACCGTCCCGTCTCAGCACCTGATAAGGCAAAGTTTGTAGTACAAGATACCCGTACCTTTGCAATAAATTTTATTTGATAAAATAAACGACGGAGATGAGACCGACCTTCTACTCCTTCAGGGGACTATATTGACCTGTAACCATATGTTCTACAGCTTTTCTTCTGAAATCTCTACTTTCGTGTGCTACAACTGCATGACAAGACATGTAACTGTCTTTAGTGTACCATCTTTTTGTTATAAGAACGTCTAATTTTTTAGATGAGGCTGGGCGCTCTTATGTATTTTTGTGATGTAAGGCTGAAAACCGGTATTCTTCAGATGTTCTTAAATATACATCAGACTTTGCAGTCGCCTCAGGATGACTCATGGCCGAAGTTACTGAACTTCATATAAATAAGAACTGCTCATTACAAACTGAGATGTGTATCATGCAATAACAAAACTATTATGTTATTCAAAATATGCCCTTAAGCGTTTGGGTTATTTTACATTAATTTACCTTTTATCTTATGCTTTCATTTAAGGTACAAATGCGCAAAATGAAAAAGGTTCAAGTTCTTTATCGTCTCTCCAGAGCGTGAGGAACTTCTTAATACGTTCTTAAATTTTGGTTAATCTCAGCCTCGACGTTCTTATAAGAAAAAATTCTTATAAAAGAAAAAGAGTGTAATTTATACACTCAAACTAATTTTCATGACCTTTTTACCGTGATTTCCTCAAAACCATGCTTATCCACCAGCGGACGCAGCCGACCCAGCCCTTTCCTGAAATGGGGCTAGTCTGAGTCAAGTTGCATGTCCGGATTTTTGCCGCAATGAAGAGCAAATTTCCCCGATGATTGCATGAAGATGATTATCTCAACACAGCATTGATAAAATGATCCAGAATACAACAAGAATCAAGTTTGCTATTCTTACTATGGCTTTACTGACCGACGGACCAGCCTTAAATACAAGTATATACATTTTTTGCGTTAGTAAAGAAATTACAACCTTGAAGTTTTTGAAGTTTCCTTGATGAAGTGTAAATGCAATTTCACAACAAACAACACGGCCTTCGACAAATTTACAGGTATATACATTTTTTGGTCTTAGCAAATAGACATACATCCTTGAAGTTTACTGTTGTGAAGTTTTTGGCCGGTAAATTTAAATGAAATCATTTCCAACAGGACCCGAGACGAATCTCTTTAAGTGTTCGAATCAGTTGCAGTCCTTGAAACTAGTACTCGTTTATTTTACGGCAGACGTTTTTCAAACGGTTTACATTCCCATCTCCTTGAACCTGTTATTCATGACAAATGTCTTTCTAAGCTCCAACAGGGACGTGTTCCTATTTCCTTTAATGCCTCTCTCAATCTCTTTAAAAATGGCCATTCTTCTTGTTGAGAAGCTCTTACTTCTCTGCACTCTTTCCCTCAACGTTTTCATTTTCTAGTTCCTTGTCATTGCAAAAGCGCTCCGTTCGGTTAAAGCATAGCCCCGGTTTTTTATGGAACCCTAAGAGTTCATCTTCACTGACTGATAACCGATCGAGGTGATTCAGGCTCGCATAAGGGACTTGTTTGTCTGACTTTCGCTTATAAAACACTCTAACAACAGAGTGCTTGATTCGTGTCCATGTGGCCTCAGCGCAAAGGCCTGTTTTGAATAATTCTGCATTGACATCCTTTATAACGCTGCTCCCCACGAGAAATCGTGTATTCTTCTTTGTCTGGATATTTCCTTGGCACATCTGATTCAGTGTTCCTTTTCGTTTTAAATGCATATTTAACTTAAGCGTGTTAATTGTGCTTGAGTTCTTCTTCTTGTGGAAGTCGTCAATGAAAACACTATGGTGAGTTTTATACGTTGCATCAACTGGGTGCATGTTTTGTGTAATGGCAAAGGCATTAACAGATAATAATTGACAACTTCCTTTTACATGCAAGATACCATTTGGAGCTATTTTTAGGACACCAGTTAACACCAACTGTGCATCATATAACACCCCACCCTTTTCAAGAGGTGCTGAAAACACATAATAAAAGTTTAAGTTTTTTTGCTGTCGGTCTGAAGTGATTCTTGCATTGTGTGTAATTCTAAAGAATTTAAGGGACCGTTCATTTTTTATGAGAAAGGGGGGGCTGGTGGGATTTGGAGGGGGGGGGGGGCCCTAAAAAAAAATTGGCTTGAAAGGGGGGGCCAGCCAAGAAAAATGAAGGAAAAGGGGGGGTTGGACGAAAAAATTAGGTTAAAAATAGGATAAGAGATTTAACAAATTCTTGCGAATGAATACTCTCAAAACTGAACAGGCCGAAGTAGGAGGCAGGAATGAATCAGGTCAACTAAACAGCAGTGATGAAAGCAGTGAGGGAGAGGAAACTGATGATGACTACAAGAGTGATGCCCCTGACTCTGAAGACGACTCAAATGATGTCGTTCTTGCTTTTATCGCCTCAGATGAGGAATACGCAGACGAGCGGCCAGCTAAAACACGCTCAGGACGAGCTGTAACAAGAAGAGCAGAAATTGACTTTTAATTCTTTTGAGTGATTTGTTAAAAGCAGCTTTCTAGCTTTCAGGTTTCTTTCAATAAATTATGTGAAATGTAACAAAACGAAATTTTAATGCTGCAGTAACTTTTAACACCATATGTATTTTTTATTCAAGGGGGGGGGGCCTTCCAAAAAATTACTCTGATGATGGGGGGAGGGGAGGGGGAAGGAAAAAAAATCGGAAATTGGGGGGGGGGGGTCATACAATTTTCAAATTACACTCCTCCAAATTCCACCAGCCCCCCCTACCCAATAAAAAATGAACGGTCCCTAAGATACAACGATAGACGATCATTCCTATAGTTCTTGCTTGGGTGGGATCAGGCAAAAATTTCGTCAACCTTGAAATGAACGTTTCCTCTTTCTATGAAAATTACAAACTAAGAATCTATTCAACTGAAACCTAATAATTGCTGAAAGCAGAAAGCTTCAGTCAAAGTTTTATTTCCGTAGCTAAAAGTTCCTCTGGACCTTTGTCACGGCTAGCCGGTGAGCCATAACGGGTTCCATTAGATCCCAAGACTCTTCTGTGGTCACAGGAGATGGAACTGAGTGGTAAAGCCTGCGAATTCTGCCGTTGCTATATACATTTCCAAGTCGAGCATATTACTGCCTAAGAATCGGCACCGAAAAGTCACCTGAACTATTTTAAACTCTCGCTATTTTTCTTGAAAAAAGTTTGAGTAGAAAGTCACTCTTAGCCTGAGACATACAACAGCAACTTAATTTAAAATCTGCGCCCTTCTTAGTGCTTGATGTGTTAAGCTTCAACTTCCCGTGTCGCTTTTGCTCCCATCTGCTGTTCCATGAGGCAAACTGGAGTCCAGGGTGAAGCACGCTATATAGACACTGTATAGACTTCTTTCGAAATGGTGGCCAAATAAAATATTATCTCTGTTTTAAAGCTAATAAGCCTTTCTAACCACGCTTCGACAAGCAATTTTCAAAAGAATAATTCTTTCAAAATGAGGGCAGTAGGTCTAATTAAGATAAATACAAAAGAATGTAAAAGAGGTCGCCATTTATGAAAGTGGTCAAGAGGTAGATCTTCCAAAACCTAACCGTCACAAGTGGTATATCAATATTTGTCGCTTAGAATCCCCTTTGCCTAATGCTCATGAAGTTTCAATGAAAAAGTGTCATCTCTTGTGGTATTTATACTATGTGTCACGTATTCAAATCATCTTGCATGGTGTAAGAAAGATATCTACTCACAAACATTCTTTTTGTCTTTACAATGTGGAAACCACAGATATAAAAGAACCCGTCTCTTTGATAACCAATAAGACTCCAGATTTTTTCAATAGGCGAAACCAGTTATTACCTTGCTGTTATTTGTTTATGTCCCTAATGGGGATTACCAAGGAGACTGTTACTAAAACAAGTAGGTATCGGTCAAACACAGCCGAATATCTCGGCCGACTACGTTCAAACCAATCAGTCGGAAGATCGTGGGTCCGACTTCATCAAAAGGGCACTCGGATTTCTTCCGAGTATCACCGAGAGACAATGGCAAACATCATCTTATCATTTCATTTACCGAATTGTGACATTTGCCGTCTCCGTCACTGCAAAGGCAAAAATGAATCATTAGGATAATCCACTCCAAGCAGCTAGCAGTATAGAGAGATAATTTTCAAATAAATATGTTGTAATGTTTGAGTTCCCACGAGTCTCCGGACAAGGAATCGGAAGGTATGAGGTTCGACTCCACCAAAGGAGCAATCCTTTTTTCCCCGATTAATCACCGAGTACACGGATCCATTTGCTATCTCTTTCGAACTGTATAACATTAGTATTCAACAGTTACCTTAGAGAGCACGATTTTCGATATGCGGGCTCAACCCAAATCACCAGGTTGGGTTACCTCGCTCCTAAAAAGGCGACTCACTGTTTAGATTTCATACTTAGAACTTAGTTTCGGGGGAATGTCTGTTCACAGAACAGGGATGATAATTTTAGTTTCATTTTTTCTGGGACTACATGCATATTAAATTTTCATACAGACGGCTCTGTGTGCTATGAGGGAATTTGTTATGGGTGGTTTCCGGTCTCATTGAAACCGAAACGTCTTCTGAGGAAAAGCGAAAAGGCCGAAAAAGGAATATCCGTCATATATTGCATCATCACTTGTTGCACTCTTTCCCTGGGGCAACTGTTCAATCCTTCTTTGTGTTTTAAAAAATTTAGATATCTTTGAGAGTATGTTTTGGTCTAGGTGGGAAAGAAATAATCGCCGCCTCCTTGACATCCACCTCTTAAAACTTCCGGGAGACCCATGTTCGAGGCCGTGGACAACATCACTCAAAAGAAACTGGTAAAGAGTTGTCCACGTGAGTTGCTCCGGGAAAGTCAACATGGCGACGAAAGGAGATACATTTTCGCCACTTTTGAAGAGATCTTTCTCAGAGAATGTGGAACCCTTGTGTTTCACTGACAAGAACCATGGCTCTAGTATTCTGAAAGGGCTCTTTGATTTGTACAAAGATGGTAGATACACCGATATCAGTTTAAAAATTGGCCAAGAACGAACGCTGAAAGCCCATCGTGTAGTGCTGGCCTCGTTTAGTCCGTATTTCGAAGCTCTTCTTGGAAATAACTGGAAAGAAGGAAAAAAGGAAGAGATAGAGATTCTTGGTCTAGACGAAAGCGCCGTCAGCGATTTGATAGAATTCGCCTATTCGGGGAATATTAACATCAGCAGAGACAACGTTCAAACTTTACTGGAAGCTGCAAACTATTTGGGAATCGAATTTGTGAAGAAATCTTGTGGGGATTTCTTGAAGCAGGGAGTAGATGTCAAAACCTGTCTGAGCATTTGGCAGTTAGCGGATGTATTCGCCTTGGAAGGACTGAGTAACGAAGCCAAGAAGTATGCTCTGAGGCATTTCACCCAAGTGTGCAAGGAAGATGAATTTCTCCGTCTTCCAATAAAGCTTCTAACTGATCTGCTTTCTGAAGAAGAAATTTTTGTTGTGGTTGAAGATTTGATCCCCTGCGTAGAAGAGAGAGAAAAGATTGTGTTGCAGGCAGTGTTACAGTACATTGAACAGGACACAGAAAAGAGAAAAACTCATCTTACTCAGTTGCTTCATCTTGTCAGACTCCCAACTTTATCAACAGAATACCTCCAAGAGGTTAGTGCTCATGAGCTTATAGAAAGCAAATTTGATGAACTGCTGGAAAAAGCCAAACAACTGAAAGTGCACCCTCCAGAGAATGATATGCCTGATAAAAAGTGGGCAGAGCCAAGGAAGTTTGCAAAATATGTCTTTTCGTGGGGACGTTGCTTTGCCACCCGGCAACCTGAAATTGCATGGTGTACAAACAAGGAAATGTTTGAAGATTTGGAGAACGATCATTACGTGACTGGGATGGAACTGTGGATTCGGCAGTGGAATGGGAGGTCTGTGCTTGGTGGCCTCAAGATTTACTACAAAGATAACAGTGCGATGACATTTGGTCATGACAGTGAAGGCATTTGTGCTGAAAATACTCGGGAAGACCATGTGCATCATGAATTTCATCTGGAAAAGAATGAGAAGATCGTCAAAGTTGATGTTCAATCTGGGTGGATGATTGATTGTCTCACATTCTACACAAACAAGAAAGACGAAGATGGGAAGCAAAAATGCTATGGCCCATATGGAGAAAATGGTGGTTCGTTTAGTTCAGAGCTTGCGCCTGGATCTTATGGATATCTTGGTGGAGTTGCTGGTGCTGTGGTAAAGTCTCGAGGAGAGGCTGCTATCACACGGTTGCAATTTGTTTGGCGATCATATGTTTTGCCTGGCAATCCTGTTCCACTGGAACGTCGCTGCAGAGTTGCCAATTCCTTTCATGATGATGATGATGAATATAATGAAGATGATGAAGACGATTTTTATGACGATGCCTATGACGACTATTAGGATTATGAGGATGGAGATAACTATGATGATTTTTTCCTCCTTTGCAACAACTAGCATAATGACCATACTTATCGCATTTTGCACACTTTCTTCCTCGAGCCGGGCAACTCCTGTCCCTGGTAAAGTACCCCTAACAATTAAAACACGTTTTGCCAAAGTTCCCTTTGGATCCATTTCCCGAGGTTTCCTAACCACATGAGTGCTTGTTCTGGGCTTTTGATTCGGAGTAACCATTTGCTTCGCTTGCTCACGTGAGGCTTCCCACTTACGAACGTTATCTAATGCAGCCTCCAGAGTAATATTATTAACTTCCAGCAATTTCTTCTTCAATTCAACATCTGCCAACTTTTCAATAAGTTGATCAAAGATTCACCAAAATTGCAATAAAGGGCTTGCTTGCGTAAACGGACCATGAATTTGTCATCTGTTTCCCCTGCATTGGTGCTAGTTGACGAAAAACGTGGCGCTCATACGGGACATTGTTGTCGGCGCGAAAATGAGCATCCAGTTTTCGAAGAAAAACTGAGAAGACATCATCACTCACACCACGTAAACACAGAAAGCCGTAAAAATCTCAAACAAAAGTCTATTTTTCAACTGGGCACACTTTATCCGCACGGAATCAATGAACGCCTCTCATTCCATTAATCTATTCACAAACTCGCGTCATCCTATTTCTACCAATAGCAAAGCTCCTCCGCACACATATAAACCTACAACAACCACAATTCCTCTATTTGCTCCGACGAAGGGCTAACGCTCGAAACGTCAGCTTTCCAAATTATTCACGGGGGTAATTCGACCTTTATCAACTCGTTTGATAAAATCAATTTCTAGTCTAAGTCAATGCCTTCCAGCTAACCCCAACCCTCATTTTAAATAATAAACTCTTAGTACACAGGATATTGTGAATATTTTTTTACTGGAACATTGACAGCTTTACTTCTTTTGTTACTTCAAAAGGCAATAGATATAATTTTCTCAAATCTCCTTCTGGTAGCCACACACAACACCGCAAATATTAATAGAGGAAATGACTTGTAAAAAAATTTATAGTAAGCTGCTGTCTCTTGGATCAAAGCCTCCGCCGACTTGTAAAAAAGGGGTTAATTGAGAAAGAAGACTCCCCACGCTGCCCTTTTTGCCCAGCATATCATACCATCATTCATCTTTTCACTGAGTTGCGCAAGCCACTTTGTTCTGGAAGGAGCCTCCTTCCAGAACAAAGTGGCTTGCGCAACTCAGTGAAAAGATGACGGTTTCTGGATTGGGTTTCGCACATGGTGAACTCAAAATTATCGCTTTCAATAAAAGAATTGTTTGGTATTATTAATAACGATTCTAAATTCTGTCTAGCCCTTAATCATTTAGTCATTATAGGAAAGTATTTTCTTTACGAAAAGCTCTTAACCATAAATTTGCAGATTGTCTTTTGTGAATGTTAACTGCACGTGTGTATGTTCAATAAAGCTGAATTTAAAGTAAAAAAAAAAAAGAAGAACAATTTGGAAAAAAGAAGGATCGAAGCTTCATGAGGTAAGACTTTTAGGAGGGTGAGAATTGGAAATGTGTTCAGGTGCTAATTAATTTATATGGATTTCGTATTTCCCGTTTTCTTGTCATTTTCTGAGGTGGGCAAAAACTGACCGGAACAGGAAACTAACTCAGCAGTTATAGAAAGGAAGCACGCTTTGCTTTAATAATCCTTTAATACAAACCACAAAAGTCCAATTATGACGCGCTGATTTTGAGGTATTTTCGCACTTTCCTTCGTTCTTAATAAAGATGTTTCTCGTGGCACGCAAAGCCATATTGCCGAGGCATTCTCTTTTCCGGTCATTTTGTCTGAGTCATACGAATTAGTTCAGATCTACACTATTCGTGAGCACGTATTTCTAAAGGTGTTAAAAATGCTTGACAGATATCAAAACATTTTTACCAGAATGAATTTCCGATCTTTTAGCCACTGGTTCTTTACTTGTTCGGGCCCGTGAGAGGAAAGCTTACAGTAAACCACGCAGCCAACAGCAACTTAAGAAAAAAATAATACGCAAGATTTTGTAAATATTCTCGATCGTGAGGCGATTTTTTTCTGAAGTTTGAGTTGTATGCAATTGATTTAAGTGGTTGATTTCGTCATCTGCGGAGGTCAATTCAGCCATGCCAAGTTGTGTCCTATTTGCTTCTGTTAAACTCTGTCTGGGAGTACGTACAACTCGGGCTGGACAGCAAACATGTAAAATTCGCATCGAAATAATGACCCAATCAAGGCCCTAATATTTTTCGTCAAGCGCAGAGCCAGTTTGACCGTGAGTCATGGCCCGGGGAGCCGGGGACTCCCATATAAAAAGGAAGGGGGTGCTCGTCGAAAATTTTGAAAAGAACCCCTAAGAGGTACCAGGATCCTGTCTTGTGGGCGTGGCATTAATTTTTTTCTCACCCGTAAGAGATATAAAATTATGGGTTTTAATTACACAAAATTAAAAATTTGTTAATTGTTAAATGTCTCCTGTCATAATTTTTCGGCTCCTGTGGACCTTTTGAGCCCGAACACCATAAGAGGTACCAAAAGTGCTTTTTTAACCCCTAAAAGGTACGACGAGCTCCCCCGTCCTTTTTATATGGGAGTCACCCCCTCCCCCCCTACCCGGGAGTCATGGGCTCCTGTCGTGAGCCAGACGTCCTAGCCTGTTCGGAATTGGCCATTTGCGAAAGAGGGGACGCGTAAAGCAAGAGAGAGAAAACCTCCTTTTTTCGCTAAACAAAGGCCTGGTTCTCAGCAGAACTCTACCTTCTGAGTCATTCCAACCGCCCGCTTGAGTCAGTCACGCAAGCGAGCCGAGGGGAGAATGGGAGATATAGAATGGCTTTGTGGATATAAAATGATTATCTATCACTTCACATCCAGCGCGCTCGCGTAGAAAAATTGTTTTATTAAAAACTCCATAATGTTCTCGTGAATAGTATTGTCGACTAAAGTATCGATTTCTGCCTCGGTCAATTCCGGTCCAAAATGGGTTTTGTCGGCCATTTTTTTCCGTCTCAGAGCTGCAAAAATGTTTTCAGTTCGCTTTATTGTTGACGCATTCTTTGACTACATTAGGTACAGCAGGTATATTTAACAGTTATTCCATGAGCGCGCGTTGGATATGAGATGGTAAATAGCCAACGAGGCGCGTAGCGCCGAGTTGGCTATAACCAGTCTCATATCCAATAATTGTTTTATTAAATTCCTTAAACTCCAAAAATTTTGAAGTACGAAATGCGAGCGGAAAAAACGAGCAAATCCGAGCGAAATCGAAAAAAACTTGATGAGAACTGATGCGATGGTGTGTAATACCTTGTTGTCAGACAGACGCAGGCTCATCACAAAAACATTTCTTGCCTTTTCGCGTACTTCTGAACGTCGGAATTGATCCAAACTTTCCACAAAAAAAGTTTTTTTTCTCCTTTTTTGCTTTATTCAAAGAGTAATTTCGCATTCCGGCGAAAACATTTTTAGTTTAGCGACCGACACTTAACGCAATGATTTACCATATAAGGTCAAACCAAGGTATATGAGCTGATAACCGACATCGAGTGAACCAATCAGAGCACGCGAAATGCATTATCCGAGGTTGAGAATTTAATAACAACTGATACCCTGTGTCCGGTGCAGGAAATCTGATATCCGTAGTAGAATGGGATCGGCTCGCTTGCCTGCTTGTGCCTGCTCACATGATGAGGACAAGGGTTCGGTAACATGCCTTGCCGCGGAATTTCTGAAAAGCCAGAAAAACTGTTTCTCGATGTCCAGTTATGCCGGGTGCAATACCCAGCGAAAATTCAGCCAAACTTGTCTAAATGAGACGAAAGCTTCCCTGATTTCGCACATCCATTTCAAAACGTATTTATACCGTGTATTAGCCTACGAGAGGCGTCTATTATCTTCACAGGTTAATTTGGCAGAAGCATTTCAACTCGGGATTTCAAGCAAATCATCAAATAAAATGATGTCGACGTCAAGCCTTCATCGAAAAACGTGATTCTTTTGCAGCCTTTCGTCAAGTTTTCAACCGTTAATTGCACTGAGACGCCATCATGATGGTTGCTTGTCAAATGGAGTGATAAATGATTAAAGCTGACAAGGAACCATCCGAATAACAACCGCTATTAAAAATATATTTAAACCTCCGGCTTGACCACAAATTTAATCACATGATGCCAAGATGTCGACGTCTTGAGGCGCAAGGCCGATTGAGTAGAAAATATTATCAGAGAGGTTCATTATTGAATTTAAAACAAGTCAAACAACGCAAATCATTCGAGTCATTATGTTCTCAGCAGTTCTGGTGTGGCTCATCAAATTTGCATTTGAGCTGCCATGGCCTTAATGGAAAGTTCACCGCAATATTTAGTTATTGACCTGTCAAGTTACCTTGCCGTGTAAGTGTGCCAAATGATGTAAATAAATGTAGTGTACACAATTTAGAATGCCACCCATGTTTCGAGTGATTTCGCTCATTGATATCCATCTGCGGTTTCAAAGGCCTCATGTGACTCTATAGAGTGCTCAGCAGCTTGTTAAAAATCCCTCCGGCAAAGAGGGTATCTCTTTCTGTGGCTATAAAATAAATGTTATAATTTCTTTTATCACTACTATTGACTCTCCCAAAGGAACGAGCTGTTAATCAACAAGCTTAAAATAATGTGAAATTTAG
This sequence comes from Montipora foliosa, assembly GCF_036669935.1. Taxonomy (NCBI): domain Eukaryota; kingdom Metazoa; phylum Cnidaria; class Anthozoa; order Scleractinia; family Acroporidae; genus Montipora; species Montipora foliosa. Next base: position 45,486,933 of record NC_090879.1, read on the forward strand.
CGTTACCGAGATTACGAGTTGCTTTTGCCTTGCAAACCGTCCCGTCTCAGCACCTGATAAGGCAAAGTTTGTAGTACAAGATACCCGTAACTTTGCTATAAATTTTATTTGATAAAACAAACGACGGAGATGAGACCGACCTTCTACTCCTTCAGGGGACTATATTGACCTATAACCATATGTTCTAGAGCTTTTCTTCTGAAATCTCTACTTTCGTGTGTTACGGCTGCATGACAAGACACATGATGTAACTGTCTTTAGTGTACCCTCTTTTTTTTATAAGAACGTCTAATTTTGGAGATGAGGCTGGGCGCTCTTATATACTTTTGTGATGTAAGCCTGAAAACCGGTATTCTTCAGATGTTCTTAAATATACATCAGACTTTGTTTCCCCTCAGGATGACTCATGGCCGAAGTTACTGAACTTCATATAAATAAGAACTGCTCATTACAAACTGAGATGTGTATCATGCAATAACAAAACCATTATGTTATTCAAAATATGCCCTTAAGCGTTTGGGTTATTTTACATTAATTTACCTTTTATCTTATGCTTTCATTTAAAATACAAATGCGCAAAATGAAAAAGGTTCAAGTTCTTAATCGTCTCTTCAGAGCGTGAGGAACTTCTTAATACGTTCTTAAATTTTGGTTAATCTCAGCCTCGACGTTCTTATAAGAAAAAATTCTTATAAAAGAAAAAGAGTGTAATTTATACACTCAAACTAATTTTCATGACCTTTTTACCGTGATTTCCTCAAAACCATGCTTATCCACCAGCGGACGCAGCCGACCCAGCCCTTTCCTGAAATGGGGCTAGTCTGAGTCAAGTTGCATGTCCGGATTTTTGCCGCAATGAAGAGCAAATTTCCCCGATGATTGCATGAAGATGATTATCTCAACACAGCATTGATAAAATGATCCAGAATACAACAAGAATCAAGTTTGCTATTCTTACTATGGCTTTACTGACCGACGGACCAGCCTTAAATACAAGTATATACATTTTTTGCGTTAGTAAAGAAATTACAACCTTGAAGTTTTTGAAGTTTCCTTGATGAAGTGTAAATGCAATTTCACAACAAACAACACGGCCTTCGACAAATTTACAGGTATATACATTTTCTGGTCTTAGCAAATAGACATACATCCTTGAAGTTTACTGTTGTGAAGTTTTTGGCCGGTAAATTTAAATGAAATCATTTCCAACAGGACCCGAGACGAATCTCTTTAAGTGTTCGAATCAGTTGCAGTCCTTGAAACTAGTACTCGTTTATTTTACGGCAGACGTTTTTCAAACGGTTTACATTCCCATCTCCTTGAACCTGTTATTCATGACAAGTGTCTTTCTAAGCTCCAACAGGGACGTGTTCCTATTTCCTTTAATGCCTCTCTCAATCTCTTTACAAATGGCCATTCTTCTTGTTGAGAAGCTCTTACTTCTCTGCACTCTTTCCCTCAACACAGTATCAAAACAGCAATCAAGTTCGTCATCGTTTTCATTTTCTAGTTCCTTGTCATTGCAAAAGTGCTCCGTTCGGTTAAAGCATAGCCCCGGTTTTTTATGGAACCTTAAGAGTTCATCTTCACTGACTGATAACCGATCGAGGTGATTCAGGCTTGCATAAGGGACTTGTTTGTCTGACTTTCGCTTATAAAACACTCTAACAACAGAGTGCTTGATTCGTGTCCATGTGGCCTCAGTGCAAAGGCCTGTTTTGAATAATTCTGCATTGACATCCTTTATAACGCTGCTCCCCACGAGAAATCGTGTATTCTTCTTTGTTTGAATATTTCCTTGGCACATCTGATTCAGTGTTCCTTTTCGTTTTAAATGCATATTTAACTTAAGCGTGTTAATTGTAAACAAGAACGCTGCTTGAGTTCTTCTTCTTGTGGAAGTCGCCAATGAAAACACTATGGTGAGTTTTATACGTTGCATCAACTGGGTGCATGTTTTGTGTAATGGCAAAGGCATTAACAGATAATAATTGACAACTTCCTTTTACATGCAAGATACCATTTGGAGCTATTTTTAGGACACCAGTTAACACCAACTGTGCATCATATAACACCCCACCCTTTTCAAGAGGTGCTGAAAACACATAATAAAAGTTTAAGTTCTTTTGCTGTCGGTCTGAAGTGTCTCGATAACGAGCTGCAACAAATTTTCATGCAATACGTTCAGTCCTTTATCTTAGAGAGATCGAAGTCCTTAAAGTCAAAACCACCAGTTTTTTTCGTTGCGGTATTCCATAGAAGGAAACCGCCTGATGAATAAATATCTTTGTCATCAAGCAATTACAAGATCGATGAAAACTTCCTGTCATCTGTGAGAAATTCCTTCTTTGTGGACGTGACAACCTTTGAAAGAAGAGAGTGGGTGTGTTAGAAAAGCATTCCTTGTTGACAAATTGAAGATCTGATTTATCGACCGATAAACAAACAAAAACTAATTTCGGGTGAAACTGGTGATTTTATGAAATCGTTTGTTTTGAATCCGCTGCAAAGATTGCTTTATAAGGCAATGATTGAAATCATAAAGACTTCTCAGCAATAGCTGACGCCCTTCTTTATCGATTCCCACCAAAAATTTAAAGCATCAAAGAAAATAGGATTCCGCAGTTGCATTATTCAAATCAAAAGTAATTTACTATGTTATTATGCGATTGAAATCTTTATCGGAGGCTGAGAGATGCTCGTCCGACTTATTCTCTTCTGAAGTCTTGTTTTAAATCTATTAATGTTAGAATGAATGCAATTAAATTGCCGTTTGAAAAAGTCTTGAGGATTGTAACCTTCAACTCATTCCACAGTGTGCTTTTATTCTTGCATTTTGTGTAATTCTAAAGAATTTAAGATACAACGATAGACTATCATTCCTATAGTTCTTGCTTGGGTGAGATCAGGCAAAAATTTCGTCAACCTTGAAATGAACGTTTCCTCTTTCTATGAAAATTACAAACTAAGAATCTATTCAACTGAAACCTAATAATTGCTGAAAGCAGAAAGCTTCAGTCAAAGTTTTATTTCCGTAGCTAAAAGTTCCTCTTGACCTTTGTCACGGCTAGCCGGTGAGCCATAACGGGTTCCATTGGATGCCAAGACTCTTCTGTGGTCACAGGAGATGGAACTGAGTGGTAAAGCCTGCGAATTCTGCCGTTGCTATATACATTTCGTAGTCGAGCATATTACTGCCTAAGAATCGGCCCCGAGAAGTCACCTGAACTATTTTAAACTCTCGCTATTTTTCTTGAAAAAAGTTTGAGTAGAAAGTCACTCTTAGCCTGAGACATACAACAGCAACTTAATTTAAAATCTGCGCCCTTCTTAGTGCTTGATGTGTTAAGCTTCAACTTCCCGTGTCGCTTTTGCTCCCATCTGCTGTTCCATGAGGCAAACTGGAGTCCAGGGTGAAGCACGCTATATAGACACTGTATAGACTTCTTTCGAAATGGTGGCCAAATAAAATATTATCTCTGTTTTAAAGCTAATAAGCCTTTCTAACCACGCTTCGACAAGCAATTTTCAAAAGAATAATTCTTTCAAAATGAGGGCAGTAGGTCTAATTAAGATAAATACAAAAGAATGTAAAAGACGTCGCCATTTATGAAAGTGGTCAAGAGGTAGATCTTCCAAAACCTAACCGTCACAAGTGGTATATCAATATTTGTCGCTTAGAATCCCCTTTGCCTAATGCTTATGAAGTTTCAATGAAAAAGTGTCATCTCTTGTGGTATTTATACTATGTGTCACGTATTCAAATCATCTTGCATGGTGTAAGAAAGATATCTACTCACAAACATTCTTTTTGTCTTTACAATGTGGAAACCACAGATATAAAAGAACCCGTCTCTTTGATAACCAATAAGACCCCAATTTTTTTCAATAGGCGAAACCAGTTATTACCTTGCTATTATTTGTTTATGTCCCTAATGGGGATTACCAAGGAGACTGTTACTAAAACAAGTAGGTATCGGTCAAACACAGCCGAATATCTCGGCCGACTACGTTCAAACCAATCAGTCGGAAGATCGTGGGTCCGACTTCATAAAAAAGGGCACTCGGATTTCTTCCGAGTATCACCGAGAGACAATGGCAAAAATCATCTTATCATTTCATTTACTGAATTGTGACATTTGCCGTCTCCGTCACTGCAAAGGCAAAAATGAATCATTCGGATAATCCACTCCCAGCAGCTAGCAGTATAGAGAGATAATTTTCAAATAAATATGTTGTAATGTTTGAGTTCCCACGAGTCTCCGGACAAGGAATCGGAAGGTATGAGGTTCGACTCCACCAAAGGAGCAATCCTTTTTTCCCCGATTAATCACCGAGTACACGGATCCATTTGCTATCTCTTTCGAACTGTATAACATTAGTATTCAACAGTTACCTTAGAGAGCACGATTTTCGATATGCTGTTCAGAGAACAGGGATGATAATTTTAGTTTCATTTTATCTGGGACTACATGCATATTAAATTTTCATACAGACGGCTCTGTGTTCTATGCGGGAATTTGTTATGGGTGGTTTCCGGTCTCATTGAAACCAAAACGTCTTCTGAGGAAAAGCGTAAAGCCCGAAAAAGGAATATCCGTCATATATTGCATCATCACTTGTTGCACTCTTTCCCTGGGGCAACTGTTCAATCCTTCTTTGTGTTTTAAAAAATTTAGATATCTTTGAGAGTATGTTTTGGTCTAGGTGGGAAAGAAATAATCGCCGCCTCCTTGACATCCACCTCTTAAAACTTCCGGGAGACCCATGTTCGAGGCCGTGGAAACACCGCGGCAAAACGTTTGCGCATGCGTGATCTTCCGCATTTCCGGTTTGATTCACTGGCGAAAATGTCTCCGCATGAGTCGCGCAATATGGCTGCCGTTTGAGAATCGGTACCTTGTTGGTTTACGTTCTTTTTAGAGCGATCAAGGCTAGTTCGAACGCCAGTTTCAAATGGAATGTATTCTTTGAGAACGTCTATGTTGTGTAAAACGTTTGCAAGTCCAATCCAACTAGTATCCTCGGAAAACTTGCTCCTGGAAAATTTTATTTCGTGGGAAAAGAGCTGCGAAACAGGTAAGTTTTTTACGCAATTTTTAATGTAGAAAGTTAATTGCCATCGGGTACAAAAAGTTACTGTAATGTGCAGAAAGAAGGATTCCCAAGGTTTCCGTTCATGTGTGAATTGGCTTGTGGCAGGGAAATGGCAATATTGTGCAACGTGAAGGTTATTTTTTTGTGCGTTACTCCTTACGATTGGCACCTCTACATAACATAAATGATTCGATCAGATGTGAATTTGATTTTGAGTGTGACTGTGTCATTGGGAACGTAACCCTAACATCAAATATTTTAAATAGCTGCTTTTAAGGTTATTATATTCTCTTTTCTTGTTAATATATCTTTAAGTTATTATACTTCTTAGCAGTCACAACCCCGGGGTCACAACTCACCGATCCATGTCGACGTCAATTTCATTATTTTGTCCGTTAAAATAGTTACCAAGTTATGGATTTGCACTTAATTTGTGTTTAAGGCACGTTTTTGACCCTGCCACAATCCATGTTTTAGTTAAAATAATGTTTGGAAGAACTGAAGTGTGGGTGCATTACTAGAGCTATATATAGATATCTATAGATTCAGATTCGTGACTCTTTGCGTGTAACAAATCATTTTTTTATTAGACTGTTGTTTTGTGGAAGCATTAATGATGTAATTTTGTTTTAGGGGACTGTCATGTGTTGTCGGATCAAGTTAATCTGTTTTGAGTCATGTGATGGTTGACAGTGGATAGTTGTTCCTGAAATGAAGAATTACATTATTACCATGGACGTTTTTGGTTACACCCCACATGTTGTTCTTTTCTTAGATGACAAAATTTATTAATATATTACGTGATTTGGAGCTGCAGCTAGAAACAGTGACAATCCCATGCATAAGGTCTCATTGGGTTTGATAGCAGTAAAATATTTTAGAAAAAAGTTTAAAGCTTTTATCATAACTTCTCGTCTTGGGTCCTGCTGGACTTCAAATAATTTTATGCTCTACCATTTTGAGCAAAGGACTTGTCAATCAACCTGTTATAATATTTACAATATGATCTTTGGATAGTAATTAATTTCTACTTCATATTTTATGTCTCTTACATAGTTAGTTTTAAGTTTTTATTTCCTGTAGTGCATCTTGATTATAGTTAGCACACAACCCCACAAGCATGTATTATTTCTTTAATATTGGTTGTGTTTAAATAAAGGATATTGTTGTCTTGTCAGCCTCAGTTGTATTTGCATTAGATTGTGAATGTTACGTTTAAAGGCAAACCATTAAAAAGTGTACACAATTTAAAGGAGCCCAGGAAAAATATTAAAACTATTCATGGATTTGAAGTTCTGGAAGCAGGCAAACCTTGAAGAGTTCATGTGACCATATTTGGAATACACAGCATTTCTGTTTGGGACTGTTCAAGTCCACAAGATTCCTTTTCTTTACATTGAGAAGTACTGTAAGAGCTGTCAGGTTACTCAGATGGAAATTTGACAGACCTCAGCTGTACAGCTCATTAGTGCTATTATTACTTTGATTTTCTTATTCTTTAGTTGAACCAAATAACCTAAAAAAACAATTTGTGTTTAAGGCACGTTTTTGACCCTGCCACAATCCATGTTGCAAAAAAGTTAGGTTAAAAAGACTATAATGGTATTTAAGTATTATTTTAGAACAATGTTGCTTTTATCATTAAATCAATGGGAACCCAAACATAAGGATGCAATTTGCTCAGGAGGGGTCTTCCCTATGAAAATGACAGGGTACTCGGAAATTTTTTTAAAACAACCCTTGAAGGTAACAGAGTCTTGTTTAGTGGACGTAACCAAACGAAATCTTAACCCCTACAAAGGAACCAGGTCTTAAGTGACAAATGACTGGCATTTTATTATTCAGAAGTAAAAGTTATTTGCTGGCGTACCAAATTCTGCTATGTACAGTTTCAGATATTGATCATAGCATTGCAAGCACTACAAATCCTGGCACAAATTTTGCCCCAAAAAGGTACAACAAAAACTCCTGTCATTTTTGTAAGGGAGTCCCCTTGGGGCAGTTTGTTTACTTCACCAGTGACCAGTTACTGTATTCAACTTAATTTATTCATCCTTGGGAATGGTAGGAAAGATTAGTATTATTAAAAGCAATCGCTAAAAATTCAGCACACCTGTTATATCTAAAATATTATTATTAGTTAAAGTATTTTGTCCATATGGAAAGGTAACAGGAATTATTTCTGTAAAGTCTTATCCAGAAAAATGCATTGTGGGATTATGCCCCTTTCAAATGTAGGTTAGTATGCTCTTGTTCAACATGCTTGAAGAATTATTACTACAGAAATATGAAGTTATGAGTTTTTTTAAAAGTTAAATCTGATGGAAGGGCGGATTAAAAATTTATTGAAGCAGCTGAGATGCTACCCGAGTCCACAAAGAGAGGTTCAATAATTTATTGTACTGGAAGTATTTATTAGGCCAAGTTGAAATTTCTCAAAAGTTTTGTTGGATGGCACTGAATCCCCTTCAACAAGTTTTCTTATCTTTCAAGATACATTTTTTGATATCCTCCTTTTATATCCTCCTGCTGTTTTTTTATTTTCCAGCAATTAAAAATAATAATTCCTTTTTATTGCTGGAAGATAAAATATACCAATTTTAGACTGAACCGCCTGAGGTAGCATTTTGCTACCTGCACCCCAACAATGAATTTTAGTTAAGTAATTGTCCGCACTGTACTGTATTCAAGATGAGTAAAATAAAAATGTGAGGTACATTAAATGCAAATGACACTCCAAAATAGTACGAGATAATTTTATAAGTACCTTTTGAAGAAAGAACCGAGCACCTGTTGTTGCTCCTCCGTATTTCGTCCCAATGGAGACGGCAAACTGTTGAACCCACTTGGAGTTCGGCAGCTCTGGCTAAGTCTTCTGACAAAAAATATTTTTGCCGGCACATTTACAGCTGCTTTTGTTGGCTTTCCCACACTTTTTTGCGGGTGAGCCGCACAACCAAACCAACGCAACAAGGAGAACTACGAAAAAAAAATTGCTCTTGTCGAGCACGAACGCGCCCGAAATTCTCTCATATTTCGTTGCTGGTGCAAACACCAAACCCCTTGGTGCAAGCGCTTGAAACTTAAATGAAAAATAAACTTTTCAACGAGACAAACCTTTCTCCCACTTTCTTATGCTAACTCTTACTTTTTGTTTTCAAACTTCGCAGTACGGGATTTTATTTCGTTTACATTGGATTTAAATATGTAACCGGAAATGCGTATTGAGCGGAAGCTTAAATTTGTACTCATGCGCAGTGCGTTTTACCGCGGTGTTGGCCGTGGACAACATCACTCAAAAGAAACTGGTAAAGAGTTGTCCACGTGAGTTGCTCCGGGAAAGTCAACATGGCGACGAAAGGAGATACATTTTCGCCACTTTTGAAGAGATCTTTCTCAGAGAATGTGGAACCCTTGTGTTTCACTGACAAGAACCATGGCTCTAGTATTCTGAAAGGGCTCTTTGATTTGTACAAAGATGGTAGATACACCGATATCAGTTTAAAAATTGGCCAAGAACGAACGCTGAAAGCCCATCGTGTAGTGCTGGCCTCGTTTAGTCCGTATTTCGAAGCTCTTCTTGGAAATAACTGGAAAGAAGGAAAAAAGGAAGAGATAGAGATTCTTGGTCTAGACGAAAGCGCCGTCAGCGATTTGATAGAATTCGCCTATTCGGGGAATATTAACATCAGCAGAGACAACGTTCAAACTTTACTGGAAGCTGCAAACTATTTGGGAATCGAATTTGTGAAGAAATCTTGTGGGGATTTCTTGAAGAAGGGAGTAGATGTCAAAACCTGTCTGGGCATTTGGCAGTTAGCGGATGTATTCGCCTTGGAAGAACTGAGTAACGAAGCCAAGAAGTATGCTCTGAGGCATTTCACCCAAGTGTGCAAGGAAGATGAATTTCTCCGTCTTCCAATAAAGCTTCTAACTGATCTGCTTTCTGAAGAAGAAATTTTTGTTGTGGTTGAAGATTTGATCCCCTGCGTAGAAGAGAGAGAAAAGATTGTGTTACAGGCAGTGTTACAGTACATTGAACAGGACACAGAAAAGAGAAAAACTCATCTTACTCAGTTGCTTCATCTTGTCAGACTCCCAACTTTATCAACAGAATACCTCCAAGAGGTTAGTGCGCATGAGCTTATAGATAGCAAATTTGATGAACTGCTGGAAAAAGCCAAACAACTGAAAGTGCACCCTCCAGAGAATGATATGCCTGATAAAAAGTGGGCAGAGCCAAGGAAGTTTGCAAAATATGTCATTTCGTGGGGACGTTGCTTTGCCAATGGCGGCCAGGTGCAACCTGAAATTGCATGGTGTACAAACAAGGAAATGTTTGAAGATTTGGAGAACGATCATTATGTGACTGGAATGGAACTGTGGATTCGACAGTGGGATGGGAGATCTGTGCTTGGTGGCCTCAAAGTTTACTACAAAGATAACAGTGGGATGACATTTGGTCATGACAGTGAAGGCATTTGTGCTGAAAATACTCGGGAAGACCATGTGCATCATGAATTTCATCTGGAAAAGAATGAGAAGATCGTCAAAGTTGATGTTCAATCTGGGTGGATGATTGATTGTCTCACATTCTACACAAACAAGAAAGACGAAGACGGGAAGCAAAAATGCTATGGCCCATATGGAGGAAATGGTGGTTCATTTACTTCAGAGCTTGCGCCTGGATCTTATGGATATCTTGGTGGAGTTGCTGGTGCTGTGGTAAAGTCTCAAGGAGAGGCTGGTATCACACGGTTGCAATTTCTTTGGCGATCATACGTTTTGCCTGACGATCCTGTTCCACTGAAACGTCGCTGCAGAGTTGCCAATTCCTTTGATGATGATGATGATGATGAAGATGATGAATACGATTTTTATGACGATGCCTATGACGACTATGAGGATTATGAGGATGGAGACGACTATGATGATTATGATGAATACGATGACTTTGAAGACATTTTTGAATTTGAAATGGGAGCTCAGCCATATATGTTTGAACCACTTGCCTGATGCTTTCTCATTTTGAAGTCCTCTTTGCGTAAGTCTCACTTAATAATACTGCAAGTTCTGTAGTGTTTTCCTTTGTTTCATAGCAGAAGTGTACAATGTACAGAGCTCTTCAAGCTACATGTACAGTGTAGTTCAAACAAATTCAACAAAACATGGCTAGAAACCTGAACTTCCGGGAGGCAACCAGTTGGCTATTTGCAAAACATATGAAAAACTGTGTTGGTGGGAAGTGAAACTCAAAAATTTACCTGTAGTTTTATCAAACTGAGTGGTAAATTAACCTTGGAAGAAAGTTTTGGGAGCTGACGTTTTGAGCGTAAGCTCGTCATCAAAGAGAAGGACTGGTAAAGAGCTTCATGTGATGCTCTAAACATCAGCTCGCATTTCTTTCTTACTATGGTGAGTTAATCTTATCAAGTCTTTTGATGAAACTGAAATAATTTTCATATTCATAAGATGTATCAGAAGATATAGCAAATCCAGAAAGTGTTCAAAAGCACTGAGGATTTGAACCCAATGCAAATCCAACCCTCTAATTACTGGACCATGTGGAAGAAAGAAAGGAACATTAAATGGCTTACATGAAAAAATAACAATTTCATGATGTGTTCAGAAAGTTCCTTATTAGGAAGACAGTGTTCTATACATGCATGTTTGTGTGAAACAAAATTCCTTTATTACTATGTATATTAATTTTTCTTTACTCGTGATTACAAAGAAAAATAAGATCCATGCATAATATAGAAGGAATTAAAAAATTTCAGTGTGACCTGAATTTCAGCCCGACCATTCACATTGTACCTTATAATAGCTGCTATATTACCCTTAGTGTTTTTTTTTTAAGAAAGCTAGGAACCAATAATCAATTTTCTCTCTTGTTTCAGAAGGCTTTGCAAGGATTTTATGGTGCAAGACACATGGTACATTGTATTTTCCTTAAAGTTTCCAATACGTACCGGTATATGTATATACTGGTAACTATTTGATATGAGTCAAGACTGGAAGATCCTTTAAAGTTAAAGTTGTTAGCTAAGTTAAATGCAAAATGAGGTAATACCTACCTGTGACATATTAGAACTTTGGTTTTCTGTACATGTGTGTACAGTCACTCCAACAGTATGTGTAGCTATAATAATTATTTGTATGGATTACAGTATAATCGTGATTGGAAGTTTGGTCAGGTTTTGCTTAAGTCAGGTTAATAATAATAATAATAATAATAGGTACTTACGTTAAGAGCCTTTTTTCCTGAAATACCGGTAGCTCTTATGCATGATGACGTCTGACTAGCTAATTTCACCACCAAGCTTCAAAAATTGAAAATCAAACTTGTAAACTTTAGCATGAGCAAAATCCCAAAGGACCAAACTTGTAAAGAAAATCCACGTGCAAACAGTATTGCATGTCCAGTTGATGTGAATAATTTTGTGCAAACAAGGCTTGTATGTGGCTTGGTGGTGAAGTTTGAGCAAGTTGAACATAAAAATCTTAAGCCATAATCATGCATCAAGGCCTATTGTAACCATTGAGCATTCAGTTTAATATTATTACTTGTTTGCTGATTGGTCATTCATATTGATAATTAATATGAATGACTATAAATCAGCAAGAAATTAGGAATTAGAAACTTAACGTCATGTGATGATTGAAAAGTTGAAAGCAGAAGCTCACCATTTACACTTGCGTACAGTTTCACTTTGTAATGTACTCACTAGACCTTTATCCCATGAAAGCATCAAATGCATGAACTACAATGACTTTTTCTCATCCAAATACCATCTTCTCCTTACAAGGTTCCCAAAAGACACTTGTTTTGTCTCTTTCTTTCTCCAGAACGTCCAGCAAAACTCATATTTTTGTTTAGTCGCTGTCTAAACCAGAGCAATTTTGCTGCCATGTTACCACAAAGCTTAGTTTTCACATGTCGGGAAATGAAAAGTGCGCCAAAACTTGAAACTTGCAATTCAGAGGATTGGTAACAAGCTTAAAAAAAATAGAAACTCTTCCTATTTTCCCGATTGGTCCCCGACTATCCCAAATTATCAGGGATGTCTATGATTTATGGTTTTCATTAGTCGGCAACATCTGGGATGGTCGGGAAACTGCAGAATCGTCCTTTCATCCTAACACATGATAACTAGGCTAAATTAAACTTGGACGGTTTTCCATCCACATTACTTGGTGTAGGCATCACAAACTGACCCTCTAACTATGAACTTTAACCAGAACCCCAACCAAAAAGTAATACCTATTTACAGTTGTGTCCATAGTTACCATGCCTTTAAGCGCAAGTGAGGCTGGGGTTGACGTTGTTATGATACAGACCTCCCAGCTTTCCTTATCATGTTGATGATAACAACAACAACGCTTATTACATGCAATACTAGTTAGAATGAAAAGTTTTTCCACCCAAATTTAGCAAAGCTAATCGAGTTGGGTGAAGCAAAGTTAATAGTTAATATATTTACAATGACAGAGAGAATTAAAGGAAATATTTAATATACTACTAGATGAAGGATACCACAGATATTAAGTTAAGATTCTTTCGAATGAAAGTTTAGAGGAATAGCAGTGATAAGATAAGAGATATGCTAATTAGTAATGTACATAATAAAGCCTCACTTTCATTCAAAGACCAGGTAACTAAGCACACAACTGTAAAATGGTCTATTGTAATAGCCAATCAGGAACTCTCATTTTGGGAAATAAACCAATCATATTCTTTCCGTCATGATTTTGGTAAGACTCTGAAGTAAGTATTTTCTTTGGTGTTGAACATTGTCTGTACTCTTATCAACAACAGTACTGTATTTGTCATCACAGTGGCCAAAAGTTGTTGTGGAGTCTACAACATTTTGACTAATGTGTTAACGGATATCATTGTTGATAAGAGTACAGACAACGCTAACTATATTCGATTTGTTAACTGGCTGATATGGCTGCACAATATTGTTGCCTAAACCTACATGTTGGCTTATTGTTGTTACAGACTAATGTTCCAGTATCTTTTGGTGGCTCAGGGTCAAAACATATGATAGTAAACACTTTAATAATGATAGGTCCCTCGGGAAACAGATCATTTTGTTCCTAGAATCTCGTTGTTTCCCCGAGGCGCAGCTGACGGAAACATTGAAATTCGAGGGAAACAAGATGAACTGTTAAGTGATTTGTTATATAGCACAAAAAGAAAAACGTGCAATGGCAACAGCGGCGGTCGTCAGTCAACATTCTGGGGTAACAGTGCACTGTTACTCTTTGACGTCATAGATATTGCACTGTTGCCCTCTCAGAGACTTTGGGTAGGTAACAGTTTTATTGTTAGATGTCATGAGAGCGTGTGCTGCTGGGGGAAAAATTCAGCTATATAACAAGAAGTATTGTTACATCTCTCTTATTGAAAGCACTGTCGTTGGCTGCTTTGGCAGGCAGCATTGTACAGTGTGTCTGGCTTGAATTCATGCTGTCCTTTCTTGAGGTGATTTCATCAGCAAAAGATAATAATTATTATAAGAAAAATTTCGTTTTCTGTGGTTATGTTGTTAAGTTGGGGCTCTTTGTATTCCTCAGTTCAGTTTATATGGTCTAAGTGCCAACTGAAGTGTACTGAATGTAAATTGAAATGGGAAGAGTTGGCCAAAAGGGTTTTTTTTAAAGTTGGGAAAAATGTTGTAACTTGCTTTCTTGAATTTGATTAGTTAGAGCTGCATGGTCTTGGAACTGATAAATAAATTCATTCGTAATTTGGCATTGATGTTTATTTTTTCTACTTCCAATCTCGTGACTTTTGTGCTGGGGTCGTCTGCTAGATTTGAGGCAAACATTTGAACATCTTTTTATCAATCATATGTTCAAGTGTTCTTGTTCTTTTACAACCCTTTTTGCCCCCAAGGGGTTCCCCAGTCGGGTAAAAAATAATTGTCTGGTGTTAGACAATAAAATCTATAATTGACCCTGTTAGAAGGCAAAGGGCTTTTGAGTGGACATTCATGTTGGTAATCCTTTCCCTCTAAGGAGGTTATTGAATGTATGCTGAGGTAATAATTATGCAGATAATAATTATTTATGTGAGCATCCTTTTCGGGTGCGTACTCCAGGCCAATGAGTAATTTAAGGGCTTGAGGGTTCACCACTGAATCAACCCCCATTGACGAGTAAACTTGACAAGCATAAGACGGAGTAAACCTATAACTGTGAAGGTTTAAGGGGGCATACCATTTTAGTGGACGTAGATGTTTTAACTCTTTGGTGAGGGAAATAGGGAAATTGTCTGGCGTTAAATAGAATAAAAAAATGGTTTAGCGGGTTTTGACTACTTGAAAACTGAATGTTTGACTTGAAATTAGATTATTAGATCTTGATTATTTTGGTCTGAATAGAGAACTAAATCTTTATGAAAGTATTAAATTTATGTTGAAATATTACCAAACGATGCCATCTTCTCTTCTTATGTTACACCTGCCTGCTAAATATCATTTAACTCGCCATTAAGCTGTTCCTTTGATGATACCACAAACTGCTTTATGAATCCTTGTTGAGGATGTGCGTCTTGTCCAAAGGAAAGCATTGTTACCGCATTTAAATCCTGTTGGGTGGAGTTCAAATTCCTGGACGGACTTTCATCTGAGAATACCCCTTGCTGTACGGTTTGGGGATAATAACTTCTTACTAACCGAGCGCGAGGCCCGTCTGGGGAATATTGGCCTGAGGTCGTGGCAATACGGACCTAGCGCAGCGGGGTCCGTACAAAAAACGTCCGAGGGCTAATATTCCCCATTACGGTCCCAAAAACGTGAGGTTAGTAAGTTATTTATTAGCCAATATGACAAATACCATGATACTCTTTGTTTGTCCTCCAAAATTTTTCATAAGCATTGTCTTTATTTTCTCTTGGGAAGAAACTGGAAGCAATTTGCTTATGGTATTTTTGATATTGGCTTTAAACCGTATTCGTATTCTCAGTATAGGACTGGAACTACAATAGCTTGCAATGGAGGCTAATGCGGGGAAATAGATTAAAAAGTATTTGCATTTGAAAAGATTTCCCCGCATTAGCCTCCATTGCAAGCTAGTTCCAGTCCAATACTGAGAATTCGAATGTTGTCTATTTTAATGGCATCGCGATCGGACACTTCCTGTCGTTTCATTCACATTGGCTTTGAACGGTACTCTTATATGTAAAACTAAATTCCGCTTGCTATAATAATTACTGTTGAGATGAAAAAATTAAATTCCGTCTTTTTAAACATTTTTGTGCTTCACTTGAATTCCCGGGAGAGAGAGAAAAATACGCAGGAGAAAATGAGAGTTCCATGGTAATGGTCCGTACTCTAAATTCTCGACCAAAAAACAGCTAATCAGAGTGTTCCATTTGGCCTGAGAATTGCTTGCTATATAATAAATGTTGATATTGCAGACGTCATGATCAACAGCGTCTCCCGTCTCTGCTACCATCTATTTCAAACTACCTTTACAGGGTTTTCTACAGGGTGCTCTGGTTTTCGTCGTTTCCATTAACTTCACTGATGCAATTAGCAACTGATTGACTGTTGTATGCTAACCTTGTTGTTAGAACCTTAAATTCGCTCATTTTGACGTTGTTAGGGATTTTGAGCGACGACGTCTGCTACGGGGAATCCAGTCTAGACCATTTCCGAGTTCAGGCTGCCTCCTCTTCAAAGCGAGTCTAAGTGCGAAGTTTTGTGATGGTAATTAGTTCTACTTTATATATGAATGAAAACTAATTTTCATTTTTAAAAAAACTTCGCAACTTCGCACCTGGACTCGCTTTGAAGAGGAGGCCGCAGACATGAATTCGGAAATGATCTATTCGTTCCATTGACAATTAGCCCCCAGCAAGAGAAACCCCCATCAGGAAAAGTCAGCCGGGCGAAGACGCGAGAATGACGAGGTGGCAGCCTTATAGAGCCAAAGCGCGAGATTGCTTTGTATGCAGAAAAAAATTCGAGCGCTCCAGAGAGAATGTAGGGAGCAGAGACCGCGTATCATGTGACTTCAAAAACCAATGAAAGCGCGTGTTTTGATGAGTGATGTCATTAGATAAACTTGCATGACGCGCGCGACTATTTATGATCCTGCGGAGAGAGTGAGTAAAAACACATTTTTTCCCATTTCCCTGATCATTGTGTTGTGTATACTTTTTTTGAGTATTCTTTAATATTTATTTTCAAACCGGCGTGTTCTATATTGAGTGAACGAGCTCAAAACTCAACCGGCGTACGTGTTCTTATCGGCCCCTGTTGTCAATTTCGACCCTGGCAGCCGCCCTGGGCCCGCGAGTTGAGTAGTTTGTTTTTCGTTTTGAAACCATTGAGTTGTGAACAATTTAATTTAATTTTCAAAGGAAATATGTTGTCTGCAAAAGTACACAATTCAACGATCAATTTGACTTATAATTCATGGCTGTATCTTGCAAATTAAAATTCTACAAGTGAAACAACTTTCATGTGCGAGAGAGTTTGATTCCCCATTACAAGTTTCACACTGAAAAGTCTGAAAACGCTCTGGCGCATGGCACTGATTTTATTCAACTTAATTACTGTATATTTCTGTCAAAATTACAGCCGTTCAAACATTACAGCAGTACTTTCCATATTATTGCAAAACACGTTGACATTTAGTTGTTCGAGATACAAAGTGTACAAATTCTATTGTTATTGTATCACTGTTAACTTGATAAGTTGAGTTGCAGTACTTTGGAATTAAAGGAATACAACTACTTTTGGGTATTTTGGAACTCTGACACAAATCTGCAAACTATGTATTACTTTAACTGTCTCATTGACACTTAGCGATAGCTACTACTACTACTACTACTACTACTACTAATAATAATAATAATAATAATAATAATAATGGAATAATTTATACAGCGCTTTATGCAAAATTTCTAAAGCGCTTCACATTAAAAGAAAACAAGACGCTTCCTTAAGCGTTTATTCGAAATACCATATGGCGCAGAAGTGGGGTGATACATTTTGGAAGAGGTATTTTTTAATTTGGCAAGTACGGCACATAACAAGTAAATGTTTCTGCAGCCAGTTGCTCATTTACAATAACGCGGATAATTGTACCGGTGAACATCGTGCAACAATTGTACCGGTGAACAATAGCAAATAAATTCATCAGGGGGAAAGGACCCCCCTTTTAGACCGGGTCCATGGACCTGACCCCTATCCCTATTTTTTCTTAGTTACTTTCTTTGGTTTGCTTTTTTGCTGTAAAGTGTCCGAAAGCATGTTAATGAGCCTTTTAACCTTAGTAAAGACGATTTCGGCTAATTTGCTTCACTTTCCTTCCACACTAATAAAACATTACTTGAACTTTAAATAAAATGTTATGCGCTCCAGGGAAGAATGGAAGTAGGCGGTGTACAGACGCGCACTCTCCGAATTTACCGTTAGTAATATTGTTTCGGAATAATTTTGCAAAAATTTATGAGTGATCTACGGTGCCCAAATCATATTTCTTTGGTACCATGCACAAAGTACACACGAACTCATCGTGAAATCTGTCATGGTGTTGATGGGGAGAAACAAAAATGAAAGCCAATCAAAACTCGTTGTTTCAATGATGTAATTATAGAGGGGTAATACCCAATCAAACATTTTCCATACATTCCAGGAAAATCACGCGGTATTGAACACGATTAACAACGGTAAATCACAGAAGCTCCTCTCAGATTTTTTTTCGGAGAGTGGGCAGCGGTGCACAGGCTAGAATGGAAGGGGCCATTTAGATTTTACTTAACCCGTGAATGGGATCAAAGACACCAACCCACATCATTTTCCATTGAGAAAATCTATTTAATTTGTGAAATATGGTTTTATAATCAATCAATCTGATCAAGACAGTATAATGAAATGAAATTATCCTTGCAAAATAGCCTACTACATCATACATTTATTAATTTATTATACTGGTAATATTATAATTAACAAATTAATCTTTTTTAAATATAAATTTATCTATCTTAATTTCATGGACATAAAATTGATTAGCTTTCATCCAGAACAGGACAGAACTTTTTTTATATATTATTCTAGAAAGGGCTTACACTTACTAGGGTTGTACCTGCCTCGAAAATTTCGATCCGCTTCGCAAAATAGTAATTTTGGTCAGATTACTATTTTGCAAAATGGATCAAAAATTTCCGGGCAGGAACAACCCTAACCATTTACCAACGCTAATATTAGGCCTAAAAACTTTTGTTTAGGCCTAAGCTTAGCTTAAAGAATGTTTAGGATTCTTTCTGTATTTCTGTTCCTTTTGTTTCGTTTTGCAAATTAGTGTAAGCCCTGATAAAGTTCATCTGATGTATCCAACAATGGACTCCCAAATTAGCCAGCCCCAACATGAACAATATATATAAACATTAACATATTTTATAACAATAAAATACCAGTGATAAATGAACAGACATTGTTATTGTTCTCTTTGGGTAATGTAATCATTTTTAGTAATGACAAAATGAAACAGTTTGTAACTGATACCCAATCTAAACATTGTAACAAAGTGAACTCATCCCCTTTGTCACGAAATCGGCCTTTCTGAGGTTACACAGCTCATTAACACGCTTTAGGAAACGTTTTAACAGAAAAAAAAAAAAAAATAATAATAATAATAAATAGGGGTCCATAGACCGGGTCCATGGACCCGGTCCAAAAGGGAAGTCTATGTTTTGTCCTTTCCCTTCAACAGGTGACACAGCTAATTAGGAATAGTATGTTTTGGAACAGGTTGTTGGAATGGAAATAACGAGGGCCTTATGTCTACTTTTTAGCATGTAGCGTGACATCAGATAAACTGGCTTCAAGTGAAAGCAGCCGGTGAGGCAAAGGCGGGTGAAACAATAGTGTAGCAACACAGAAAACATGTGAAACACTATTCTTGTAATTAAGTCTTAATACCGGCATCCAGCTGTAAAGGTTCCAGATTAACATACCGCTGCTGGAAGTTCTGTACTGGCGATTTCGTCATGCGGTCAACAGGCAAGATTACAGTGAATATGTCATTCATAACATTCCAGAAGGCTGAATCCAGCTGGCATTTTCACATTTTAGCTGCATCGCATTGCGTCATTTGCCATCTCGTGGAAGTTGGGCTTTGAATCAGAAAACGAAATAAAATCAGAGTCATACTGAAGCCCCAACATAAAACCCATCATTTGGTTGCTCCACTGCAGGTTATAAATTCAGATTTTCATCGAATTCTGTAGGACGAGTAGGCACAGTCTCCAGCCGTGGGTCTCTCGGTGCACCCGCGATCCTCCCCAGCCGTGGAGCTGAGCGCGCGGGTTCGGCTTTTGTTTAACTGACCAATCAAAACGAGCCCCTTGAAATCCAGGGGGCATAATTATCGTTTATTATTCCAAGATGGCGGATTCAGAAAATTTCGAGTGTAGATTCGCCAACGCCTGCAGTTAATGTTTTAGCAAGGTTTGACCTTGGTGAATTCAAGGAAAAACAGAGTAAGGCTTTGAAGGAGCTAATTTTGGGACGAGATACTTTTGTTAACCTCCCCACGGGTTCCGGAAAATCGTTAATTTTTCAAGCTTTTCCGATTGTGTTGGACCACATGGAATCACGTCCTCAGCATTCTATTGTGGTTGTGATTTCTCCTCTTCTGTCGCTGATGAAAGATCAGGTTAACTATCTAGAAAGCAAAGGTTTGACGGCAGCTTATATCAGTGAGGGACAAGACGAAGCAATTAAGAAAGATATCAGAAAAGGAGAATATCAAATAGTGTATGGATCTCCTGAAACATTTCCTTGCAACTAGTTGCTGGCGGAAAATGTTATCCAGCCAAGTATATCGAGAAAATCTACGTCTAATTGCTGTAGATGAGGCTCATTGTATTTCACACTGGGGGTTTTCCGCTAAAAAAGGGGAAAAGGCCTTTAGAATTTGGTTCAGACGGATTAACGAACTGCGATCTCTCGTGGGAGGCGTTCCCCTTTTGGCTCTAACGGCTACAGCAACGAAGGAGACTCGCAGCAAGATCACTAAGACGTTGGAAATGGACAAAGCGGTCCTGTTTTGTTCAAATCCAAATCGAGAAAACATTGCATATGCCGTACAGGTGATTGGCA
Source organism: Montipora foliosa (assembly GCF_036669935.1). Taxonomy (NCBI): domain Eukaryota; kingdom Metazoa; phylum Cnidaria; class Anthozoa; order Scleractinia; family Acroporidae; genus Montipora; species Montipora foliosa. Next base: position 45,507,155 of record NC_090879.1, read on the forward strand.
GCGACCCACTGGCTACTTTAAAGCCTCTCATCGACGAACTTAAAGAGAAGAGACAAGCTTGCGACAGAGTCATAATTTTACTGTCCAAGGATTAGAGTGGTGGCAGCTCTCTATGGTACTTTCAAAGCTGAGCTGGGAGTTGACATCTTTGTTGACAGAGAGACTTGCAACCCACGAGGAAGATTAGTTGAAACGTACCATGCTCGAGTAGATGAACAAAATAAAGACGAGATTTTGGCCTCTTTCTCTGAAGAAAGTGGTTGTATCCGTGTCCTAACTGCCACAATTGCATACGGTATGGGTATCAACTGTAAAGGAGTCAAAGATGTCATTCACTATGGAGCACCACAAAACTTGGAAAGGTATTTGCAGGACGCAGTGCCGACTCTGGTTGCAGGGCTGTAATTCTGTACTCAAATGTCATGCTGCAACAATGCGATGAAAGCATAATCAGCTACATTCGCAACAAGACCTTTATTTGCAGGCGTAAATTGCTTCTTGCTCACTTTGACTGTGACTTGACTGATTTAGAACCTTACAGTGATCCCCATCACTGTTGTGATATTTGTAAGGAGCAATGTAAGTGCCAAGGAAATTCTTGTAGTTATGTGTATTTCAACAATGTTTTGCAACAAGAGGGCAGCGAAGCAGTACCAGAGCGGAACATAACAAGTTATCAGATGCATCAACTTAGCAATAAACTGGAATATTTGAAGATATCATTAAACAATGATTTCATGGAAATGGCAATCAAATCAAATTTGCCTCTTTTGATGTCTGTGAGTTTGTTATCTGGTTTTGGCAGTTGTCAAGTTGCTCAAGTTATTGCGAATGCTGCGAAGATTTTCTCCTTGAGCAATGTTTACCAATATGTGGATATTTGGTATCCTGATGTTGCTGTAGAAATACTCTTTGTACTTAATGTGGTCTTTTGGAGATCAACTATATCAACTATCAATTTAATGATGCTGAACAGGAAGAAGATTCATTTGCATTGCAAGATTTTGATTAGTGGGACAGTGAAGTTGTTGACAGTGATTTGCTGCTCATTTCAAGTGCCTTTTTCACGGCATTGGATATGCATGGGTACTTAGAAGAGCAGGACGAGTCCTTGTAAGGTTAAATTGTGTATTAATTTTATATTAGGTACTATTTACTATGCAAGGCTGTGATCTAAGAATAATTACACGGAGCAAACCAAGAAATTTCGGTCAGGTAGCCCAGTACTAAAGGTGTATGGAAGGATAAAGTATTTCCAGTCACGTAGAGACAAAAGTTAACTGCCTGTGACATGGTTGCTGCAAGAACACAGCCTTGCACTGTTCATTGCATTCCATAAGGTTTGCAATTGAAGGTGCTCATCATGGACACCCATGAGTGACAGGTGTCCATAAATGCACATCATTTTAATCATGCTCTTTATGATTGAACTTGTTTCAGTGGAAGCATGCCAACCAAAGCCACTCTAACAAAATTATATATCCAAAATAATAATTTAAGAGGTACATGGAATAAAACCTAGAGACATTTTTTTGATAAACTGATACATATTAATGATCTGCCTTTTGTATTCTTGTGAATCAGATTGACTAGATCAAAAGTCATTAAGGGTTTTATTCCATGCACCCCCTCAATTAATGGGAATAATAACGTTAAATGTCAACAGACAATCAATGGTAGATTCCAAGAAAATTCATTTTCGATCTAAAGGCGCTGTTACACTGAGCAATGCTTCATTCAACTTGTCTCACAATGTTTTGGCGACAGAAGTTGCTTGAGAAATTGCATAGTGTAAGATACCCTGCAACGGCCAAAATTGTTGCGAGACATTGAAGTTGTACAAAAAGTAGAACTTGATTCTACTTTCAGCAACGTCTTCTGCAACTTGACTTACAACAAGTTTGACCATTCCAGGGTATGTTTCACTATGCAATCTCTCATGCAACTTGTCTCACAAAGTTTTCAACAAAACAGTGCGAGACAAGTTGCACAAAGCATTGCATAGTGTAACAGTGCTTTAAATGATCTGCAACTCTAACCTTGCGCTGAATTTGTTATTGTTTAACATGTTTGGTTTTAATGTCAGGCATTTTGCAAAGAATGTGGTAGGGTGGCATTGGTTGGAATTGTTGTCCTTTGAGAAGTATCCAAATTTGCAAGTGCATTTTCAGACAACTGGTGGCTCAGGAATCTCTCACTTTTATGGCCTTTAATGCATGCTACTTTACAGGTAGCATCAGTTTATTATTGGAAATTTAGACATATATTTGCATCATTGTAAGCCCAAAAATAGTGATTTTGATTTGATACAATATTTAAACAGAATATAAGATCTTTCATTTTGTTTCATATGTATTTTATCTTGGTCTTCTACCTTCACTAATATTCTTCTTGTGGTCATTGATCCACTTAAATAAGGAACTGGTATCTAAGAGTTGTAAATAATCTTGGGGACAGTTGTGAAAAAACTTTAGAGGTGCTCTGTCAGGCTTCTTTGTGAATACATCCTCTCTCACTAATTCCTCAACAACAGTCATTAGATCTCTGTGCAAGTTCTTCTTTGTGTGTTCACCAGAATTTTGGCAGATTTTCAATTCGCAGTCCAGTCTTTGAAACAGTTTAATTATCAAAAAGAAAGCTCTACAAATTCTGTTGACACTCGTTTCACTGACATTTGCACCTAAGCCTCTGAGAAGTTCTGTAACATAGTGGTTGTCATGTTCAAGGTCAAGGTCCAGGAAAACGTTGTTACCCACACCTCCTTTAGTATTTACTGTACAGTTCCACGTAAG
>NC_090879.1:45517446-45519946 GCF_036669935.1 Montipora foliosa
GTAGAAGAGAGAGAAAAGATTGTGTTGCAGGCAGTGTTACAGTACATTGAACAGGACACAGAAAAGAGAAAAACTCATCTTACTCAGTTACTTCATCTTGTCAGACTCCCAACTTTATCAACAGAATACCTCCAAGAGGTTAGTGCTCATGAGCTTATAGAAAGCAAATTTGATGAACTGCTGGAAAAAGCCAAACAACTGAAAGTGCTCCCTCCAGCGAATGATATGCCTGATGAAAAGTGGGCAGAGCCAAGGAAGTTTGCAAAATATGTCTTTTCATGGGGACGTTGCTTTGCCAATGGCGGCCGGGTGCAACCTGAAATTGCACTCTGTACAAACAAGGAAATGTTTGAAGATTTGGAGAACGATCATTATGTGACTGGAATGGAACTGTGGATTCGACAGTGGGATGGGAGATCTGTGCTTGGTGGCCTCAAAGTTTACTACAAAGATAACAGTGCGATGACATTTGGTCATGACAGTGAAGGCATTTGTGCTGAAAATACTCGGGAAGACCATGTGCATCATGAATTTCATCTGGAAAAGAATGAGAAGATCGTCAAAGTTGATGTTCAATCTGGGTGGATGATTGATTGTCTCGCATTCTACACAAACAAGAAAGACGAAGATGGGAAGCAAAAATGCTATGGCCCATATGGAGGAAATGGTGGTTCGTTTAGTTCAGAGCTTGCGCCTGGATCTTATGGATATCTTGGTGGAGTTGCTGGTGCTGTGATTAGGTCTCAAGGAGAGGCTGGTATCACGCGGTTGCAATTTGTTTGGCGATCATATGTTTTTCCTGGTGATCCTGTTCCACTGAAACGTCGCTGCAGAGTTGCCAATTACTTTGATGATGATGATGATGATGATGATGAAGATGATGAAGACGATTTTTATGACGACTCCGAGGATTCTGAGGATGAAGACGACTACATTATACCATGATGATTATGATAAATACGATGACTTTAAAGACATTTTTGAATTTGAAATGGGAGCTCAGCCATATATATGTTTGAACCACTTGCCTGATACTTTCTCATTTTGAAGTCTTCCTTTGCGGAAGTCTCACTTAAAAGGTCCGTGCAAACGCTCGCAACATTGTTGGGCCCAACATGTTGCGAGCATTTGCACACCATGTTGTGTGTTGTTGCGTGTTGTTGTGACTTGTTGGAAGTTGTTGAATGAAGGTTAAAACTGGTCAAACTTCAGAGCCAACAAGTGCCAACATTTCTATTGTTTCGTGGTCATCGTAGCGTGGTCCAACAATGTTGCGTTCGTTTGCACAGCACATCCAACAATGTTGCGCCGGCGCACGCGCATTACATGCCACGTATCCACACAAGCACATGCGAACAAGAAATCAACATGGCGTCGGAGATGGAAAACGTCCCAGAGTCCTTTGTGTGCTCATCTAAAGACCCAACATGTTGTGACTTGTTGCGAGCATTTGCACACATCGGCTAACATCGCGCAACAAGAGACAACATTGTTGGGCCCAACAACATTGCATGTTGTTGCGAGCGTTTGCACGGGCCTTAATAATACTGCAAGTTCTGCAGTGTTTTCCTATGTTTCATAGCAGAAGTGTACAATGTGCTGAGCTCTTCAAGCTACATGTACAATGTAGTTCAAACAAATTCAACAAAACATGGTTAGAAACCTGAGCTTCCGGGAGGCAACCGGTTGGTTATTTACAAAACATATGAAAAACTGTGTTGGTGGGAAGTGAAACTCAAAAATTTACATGTAGTTTTATCAAACTGAGGGGTAAATTAACCTTGGAAGAAAGTTTTGGGAGCTGACGTTTTGAGGCTAAGCTTGTCATCAAAGAGAAGGGCTGGTAAAGAGCTACATGTGATGCTCTAAACATCAGCTCGCATTTCTTTCTTACTATGGTGAGTTAATCTTTATCAAGTCTTTTGTCTTTTGATGAAACTGAAATAATTTTCATATTCATAAGATGTACCAGAAGATCTGATAGCAAATCCAGAAAGTGTTCAAAAGCACTGAGGATTTGAACCCAATGCAAATCCAACCCTTTAATATTATTACTGGACCATGTGGAAGAAAGAAAGGAATATTAAATGGCTTACATGAAAAAATAACAATTTCATGATGTGTTCAGAATTGTTCCTTATTAGGAACACAGTGTTCTATACATGCATGTTTGTGTGAAACAAAATTCCTTTATTACTATGTATATTTTCTCTACTAGTGATTACAAAGAAAAATAAGATCCATGCATAATATAGAAGGAATTAAAAAATTTCAGCGTGACCTGAATTTCAGCCCAACCAATCACATTGTACCTTATAATAGCTGCTATATTACCCTTCGTGTTTTTTTTTAAGAAAGCTAGGGACCAATAATCAATTTCCTCTCTTGTTTTAGAAGGCTTTGCAAGGATTTTATGGTACAAGACTTGGTACATTGTATTTTCCTTAAAGTTTCCAACACGTACCGGTATATGTATATACTGGTAACTATTTGATATGAG
>NC_090879.1:45524946-45529946 GCF_036669935.1 Montipora foliosa
TGGTCCGTACTCTAAATTCTCGACCACAAAACAGCCAATCAGAGTGTTCCATTTGGCCTGAGAATTTCTTGCTATATAATAAATGTTGATATTGCAGACGTCATGATCAACAGCGTCTCCCGTCTCTGCCACCGTCTATCTCAATCTACCTCTACAGGGTTTTCTACAGGGTGCTCCGGTTTTCGTCGTTGCCATTAACTTCACTGAAGCAATTAGCAACTGATTGACTGTGGTACTGACTGACCTTGTTGTTAGAACCTTAAATTTGCTCATTTTGACGTTGTTAGGGATTTTGAGCAACGACGACTGCTACGGGGAATCCAGTCTGGGCCATTCCCGAGTTCATGTCTGGCTCCTCTTCAAAGCGATTCTAAGTGCGAAGTTTTTGTGATGGTAATTAGTTCTACTTTATATATGAATGAAAACCAATTTTCATTAAAAAAAAATTCTCAACTTCGCACCTGGACTCCCTTTGAAGAGGAGGCCGCAGACATGAATTCGGAAATGGCCCATTCGATCCAAGTGACAACTGAATTAGCCCCCAGCAAGAGAAACTCCCAGAAGGAAGAGCAGTTAGCTACTGTAGATGATGATTGATTGTGATAATGATAACAATAATAATAATAATAATAATAATAATAATAATAATAATAATAATAATAATAATAATAATAATAATAATAATTGCCAACGAATCAGCCGAGCGAAGACGCGAGAATGACGAGGCGGCAGCCTTATAGAGCCAAAGCGCGAGATTGCTGTGTATGCAGAAAAAAATTCGAGCGCTCCAGAGAGAATATAATGTAAGTAAAGGTAAGGGAACAAAGGCCGCGTATCATGTGACTTCAAAAACCAATGAAAGCGCGTGTTTTGATGTGTGATGTCATTAGATAAACTTGCATGACGCGCGAGACTATTTATGATCCTGCGGAGCGAGTGAGTAAAAACACATTTTTTCCCATTTCCCTGATCATTGTGTTGTGTATACTTTTTTTGAGTATTCTTTAATATTTATTTTCGAACCAGCGTGTGCTATATTGAGTGAACGAGCTCAAAACTAAACCGGCGTACGTGTTCTTATCGGCCCTTGTTGTCAATTTCGACCCTGGCAGCCGCCCTGGGCCCGTGAGTTGAATAGTTTGTTTTTCGTTTTGAAACCATGGAGTTGTGAACAATTTAATTTAATTTTCAAAGCAAATATGTTGTCTGCAAAAGTGTACAATTCAACGATCAATTTGACTTAAAATTCATGGCTGTATCTTGCAAATTAAAAATTCTACAAGTGAAACAACTTTCATGTGCGAGAGAGTTTGATTCTTCATTACATGTTTCACACTGAAAAGTCTGAAAACGCTTTGGCGCATGGCACTGATTTTATTCAACTTAATTATTGTATGTTTCTGTCAGCCGTTCAAACATTACAGCAGTACTTTCCATACATGTATTATTGCAAACACATTGACATTTAGTTTTTCGAGATACAAAGTGTGCAATTTCTATTGTTATTGTATCACTGTTAACTTGATAAGTTGAGTTGCAGTACTTTGGAATTAAAGGAATACAACTACTGTTAGGTATTTTGGAACTCTGATACAAATCTGCAAACTATGTATTACTTTAACTGTCTCATTGACACTTAGCGATAGCTATTACTACTACTACTTGCTTTATGCAAAAGTTCTAAAGCGCTTCACATTAAAAGAAACTAAAAGTAAAGAAAGCTAACATTACTTAAGAAATGAAATATTGTTTAAATTAAAAAGATAAGTTTTCAAAGTTAACTTAAAAGTACTGACACTAGAACTACTCTTGATATAACTGCGAAGACAGTTCCATAACTTGGGGGCACATACAGAAAAAGCTAAAAGCTCGATCGAGTCTCCGTACGTGTTCAACTTTGATGAAGGAACTGGATGCTTAATTAATTAAAACGAGATGAAGACCTTAATCGCCTATTTGTGTTGTATAGTACAATGAGCAGTTACTAATGTAACAAGGAGCCAAGTTATTCAGAGCCTAAAAGTTATTAAAAGTAATCTAAAAGTAATACGATATTCAACAGGCAGCCAATTAAGTTCCCTGAGTAATGGTAATGTCATACTCTCTACCCCTAAAATTAGGCTGTAAAAGGCAGCGAGGAAGACCGTGCAGAAATGAATTACAGTTGTCAAGTCTTGATGTAAAAAATGCATTAACTAAAATCTTCGTATGCTCAGTAGATAAAAAATTCCTAATACGATAAATATTACGAATGTTAAAGTAGCACGACTTGCAAATATCAGTTCATTACGCTGTCAAATGTGACACCAATGTTCCCGGCGTACTTATATGGGAGATGAAGTACAACTGACAGGAAGGAGCTGCAAAGTACCGGGTCTAAATTGGGATCCAATGATCAATAATTCAGTTTTGCCACTATTCAACTTCAATTCATTTAACAGCATTCAGGAAGATATATCAGATAGACCGGCTTGAAAGCGAGAGACCATCGACAAACAGAACGATGAACAATCAAACGAAAATTACATGTGTGAGTTATCAGCGTAGAAATGAAAATCCATTCCATGTTGACGTCTTATGTCACCAGCAGAGAAGTATGTAAGAGATACAGGAGCGGTCCCAGAACAGATCCCTGTGGAACACCATAAATGACATAGCAGAAATGAGGATTTAAAACCGTAGACGAGTTCACGCTTTTAAGTGCATCAAGGGTAATCCGGGCTAGATGGAGAGAAATCCAAAGGTTTAAAAGTTTGTGTGAAGTTCAAAACCGTGACGATGAAAAGTACTCATGACATGCAATTTTGGGTTTTTTTAATTTCCAAAGCAGAAGATATGCACTCAAAGGTGCGGCAGAATAAAGTTGGAGAGAATGACTATCGTAGAAGTTTCTGAAGTTTCTGCCATACATTTTCTGTAATTCCAAAAGTACAGAATTACAGAAAATGTATGGAGACAATATTTAGGAGTTACAAAGAATAGATACCAAGTCCAGTTCATCTCAATTACAAACTTGGACTTAATTGTTTGGTTTATGAAAGCGAAAGTCTATAAAGTAGAGTCATGTACAGATTATTTTGCTTTGAAATTTCCCAGCCATGTTGCCCTGATTGCCCATGATGCACTGAAGAGCGTAAACTTTGTCTATTGATGCATACATATTGTAATCGATTTTCAAGATAGGATTGGAACCATTCAGGGGTACCCAACGTCAATTTTCGGAAAATATCTGCTCGGAAGACGATTTGAGATCTAGAATTTTCAGAACATTTGTTGTCGAACATCTAAAAGATGGTATAATTGCCCATTTTAAACGGATTTTTACGCTAAAAAGGTCACCTAGAATTTTCGGGAGCCTTTTTCTGGCTGAAATTTTCGAAAACGTAAGTTTTGATCCCTATAATTTTCGGATGACTAGACTTTCAGCTAGGACTCCGAACAGATGAAAAATTTTTAGGGGATAAAAATACGCCTATATCTACAGTTTAAAAGTCTATAATTATGTGAAGTACCGAAAGGTAGAGGTGATCATCACACTGTGAAGCCCTGGCGCTCAATTGGAAGCAGGTCAATTTGTATGCGCCGCTTTCAAGACCTGACTGCATTGGTATAACAAAGATATAGACTGTTTGCCCACCCTGTTCAAAAGCAATACCCAGTCCGGGTCTGATTATTAATTTTAGGAGCCTTCGCAGGGACAAAGATGGCGTCATCAAACACTATTTGCCCAGCTAAATGTTTGTTTCTTTCACGCTGTTGTTTTGCAGAGAGCAGCAAAGAAATGCACTAAAATAAGCATGCCACGTTTTTGAGTCGCAGACGGCAACCGGAAGTAAACCTTTCACATGCCAGGAGAGTATAGTCACCCAGATTTTTCAATTAATCATTTCTAGAAATGGGGAAAAGATACTTAGCAATATTAATGTGCTTGTGTGAAGACAAGTCAAACGGGAAAACAGCATATTTCCGGTTGCCGTCCGCGAGTCAAAAACGTTGCGTGCTTAAGCTCACTAATATGCGATCGGTAAGCGCAATCCACACGGTCAATTTCACATGGCGCGTTTTTTTTTGCGTTTGGCAACACATATATATCGCAGGGGCGTAGCGTCCTTTACGCAAACACGCACGTGCGTACTTGAGAACTTGGTGGGATTTTTTCAAAAGATTTACTATTATAAATACAATTCCTCTGAGGCCCCCACACAGTGTCAGTCTCATCACCAGTCCCCACTTCTCAAATATGTTTGAAGAAAAGCTTATGATGATGATTTTATCACAGCTTTTGCGACGTCTTGCCGTTTGCTTTAAAAAAAACCCTGATTGTGTTGTAGCTTGCTGAAAACTCAAAAGATGGGTAAAATAAACAACTGACTACTGCATTTTTCTTCCCATTTATTTATTGAAATGTTTTTCGTAAATAGTCTGAAACGGCATTTGCGAGATCCTAAATTTAAAAATTTTCTGGTGGAGCATGCCACCAGACAGCCCTGCTTTGGAGTGCCTTCGGTGCCCGAGACATTATATTCTTCGTGTGCGTACACCTTCAAAATCCCACGCTACGCTCCTGTATACCTCGAGAGGTATTAATACCTCAAGAGATTCGACATAAAAGTTTATAATTAAGTGAAATACGGAAAGGTAGCCCCTGGCGGTCAGTTCAGTGGGAGCTGGTCAATTTTGTTGGGTCAAGTTGTCCCGTTGAAAGGTAGCTAAAGGTGGAAGAAATGTATAGTTGATTCATTCCTCATGGGAACATTGGAACCCACAAATGACCAGCTCCCAACGTCAGTGGCTTCATAGCTCAGTAGGTTAGAGCGTCGCACCGGTATCGCGAGGTCCCGGGTTCAAATCCCGTTGAAGCCCTCAATTTTTCAGGCTTCTCTACACAAGTGCAAAAATTGCGTTCATAACTGCGAGAATCATAGCTTCACTTGACTATATTTGAAGTGTGGATTATAGAAGAAAGGTAGAAGTAATCCTCGCACGTATCTGGTCAATTT
>NC_090879.1:45534946-45569946 GCF_036669935.1 Montipora foliosa
CTAAGATCTAAGACATAAGACCCCCTCCAAATCTCGAAAACTAAGACCTAAGACCCCTCCAAATCTCGAAAATCAAGACCTAAGACCCCCTTCAAAGCTCGATAACACTAAGAAGCGCCCACTATACTGTCGAAGGTTGTTTGGCTCTACCATGGCCACGATTATGGACAAATTATACACCTTTTTCCAAAATTGCCGCCAATTAGATATTCTTTTGTTTTTATTCAAATTGGACCCTGATGCCTCGTTCAAGGCAAGATATTCTTTTGAATTTTAAGCTTATGAACGAGGCATCAAGGGCTAATTTGAATAAAAACATAGAATATTTAAATGGCGGCCATTTTGGAAAAAGGTGTATGTGTTTGCTAAAATTTCAATTACTATAGGTAATCGACGAGGATGGAATCCCGATGAAAAGTTACATCAATCAACTGGAAAGTGGCTTGACAGAAATAACACAAAATTCGAATTTATGGAAAAACAAGTGCCTCAATGTTCGGTTTCAGTCCGTAAAAAAAAAAACAGCAAAAAAGAGAATCTAAATAATTAAGTTCAGTGAAAACCGGCCGAATCGTTGCCCATGAAAACCTGCACGTTTCCGACATGACAATTGGAAAACAAACTGTTCATTGCTTGCGGCTGGAATCTGAAAACTTGTTGGGAATTTTGTAAATGAAGAACTCCAGCGTGAAGACTTTCTGAGCTTGAAAGAACTACTGGACCGGAAAACGGCTGAGGTCTTCCATCCAAAGCACTTGACGGAATATCTGCGCAAGTCTTTAACTGACTGCTTCAATAATAGCAAAGAAAAAATTCGGAAATTCATCTGCCATTTCTGCGGATGATGGCGTGAGCTTTTTGTTTGTTCCGTGCTTTGTACTCTCATAAAGCACGCTGTTTAAACCAATGAAAGCGCGCGTTATATAGGAACTTTATTATAAATTACCATGGTAGTATTTATGATACTCTATTTTATATAGTTATAATAGTTAGGTAATGGTAATAATGATAGTAATTTAATATTTTTGACGATTATATTGTATATGATAATTTTAATTTGTCACCTGTAAAGCGTTTTTGGACCACAGGGAAGGACGCTATATAAATGTATTATTATTATTATTATTATTATTGTTATTATTATTATTATGATTATTATTATTATGATGATGATGATGATGATTATTATTATTATTATTATTATTATTATTATTTATAGTTATGGCATGATTTTCTGGGGCAGCTCGGCAAAATTGTTTTGAGTTATAGGGTACAAATAAAGTTCGTCAAGTTCTTATTCAAATGTTTTGATTTTGCAACAAACAGAGTATCAGTTTACATTTGAGTGTTGGAAAACCCAAACCAACCGATACATAGCCCGCCACAAACCACACAGACAATTCAGACAACCAGGAGGGAGGGGGCGTTTCCAAGGAAATGCCAGTGTGATGTCAAGTCTTGCTTCAAAGGTTTTTAAAATGGCGTAAGTTAGTTTTTGAGATTTGGAGGGGATCTTAGGTCTTAGTTTTCGAGAGTTGGAGGGTGTCTTAGGTCTTAGTTTTCGAGATTTGGTGGGGGGGGGGGGGGGGATCTTAGGACTTAGTTTTCGAGATTTGGAGGGGGTATTAGTCTTAGCGCTGCCTTTCGGTGGAAAATTTCCAAAACGCAATGTGAAACCACTGCGATCTCTCTTTTCGCTCCGAACAAACGCCCACGGTATTTGCGACCCGCACTTTCAGCCGTTTTGAGGTGTTTCGTTTCAACCATTTAGAGCAAAAGAGGGACTGCTCGCAGACTACTATCACGGGAATTTATTAGCCCAACTGACAAGTTGACCTCTCCCAACTGAGTGGCGCAACCTCGTTCCCAGGGTCTTCTCGGCTAGAAAATACCCTGGGAACGAGGTTGGGTCCGTGTTCAAGGTGGAGTGGTCAACATTAATATTTCCATCCCTCAAACGGACATTGGACATTTCGTAACAATTACACGACGCAGTATCCCATGTTAATATTGACAAGCTTACCGCTCTAAAAAGAATGAAAACAGGCAGATTTACAGCTTTAGTTCAACAAGAAATAGCGTTTCTAAAGCTTTACCTCGCTGATCTAGGGTCGATCTACAGTATTTTAATAGGTCTAAAAACTCCGTTGAAGACGGTTAACTTTCAATTGTTTTGCTGGGTACTACTATTTCAATTGTCTAAAAAACTCGATTCTTCGGGAGGTTGTTTCGTTAGTCTAGTGGATATCGGGAACTGCAAGGTGAAGCCATTGATCCGGGTTCAACTCTTTGCCTCGCCTAATGTGAATCTTCTCAGCTTGTTTAAAATCTTTGTTTCGATGAAGTAGATTTGAAGTCTAAAGTAGACTGTGCGTCGTATAAGTTGAATAAAAAGGGAATGTCAGTTTATGGAAAGAGAAGCGGATGACCTGTCCAAGTACCCCCCGGGGGGGGGGGGGTACTCCCTTATATGGGCTATATAGGTATGTGCGGCCCCAAAGGGTAAGGCTTTTCAGCCGTTTTGGTCATAAATAGGGTATCGATTTTGGCCAGTTTTCCGCCATTTTGGTCATAAATAGGGTATCCATTTTTGCACTCTAGTCTTGAATTCGTTTTTTATTTAGAAGCTACTTCTTTATCATGTAACCTACCTAATAAAAGAAGATAAACATTGCCTTTAACATTGGTCTGAACTAGGGAATTAATTATAAGGCAGGTCTGCACCAGGGTATTGATTTAAGGGTCAGGTCATAAATTGGGTATCAAATTTTTGGTCAGGTCATAAATAGGGTATGGAAAATCGCAGATTTTGGTCATAAATAGGGTAAGGGTTTTGGGAAGCGGGCCGCACACCCCTACCCAATTCTTCTGGGAATACAATCCCCCCTCCCCCCCTCCCCCCCGGGCCAAGTACACTAAAGAAAAAATCCCACTCGACCAGCCGCCATATTGAAAGTCGAGAAGACCCTGGGAACGAGGTTGCTGAGTGGCGTCATAGCTTAGTTGGACCTGAAATTCACAACAATAGGCCACTTGCACTAAGAGGTCTCGTGACCAATGCTTCCCTTAAACAGTGAGTTGTAATCTTGCTGTTGCCAAAAATTGACAGAACACATAAAAATTATATTACACGTGAAATTTGAGAGGGAACTCAGTTAAGGGAGATATTTTATGGTACTTTGATTTTTCAACAAAGTAGCATGATTTGTCTTGGCCGCCATGTTCTGTTATCGAAACCAAGGCTATGAAAGTCAGGGCAAACTCTTCCCCTCCAACATGGCGGCCAAAACTACTTTTTGCTTGTATCTTGTTAAATGTTTGATAGTTGAGTTCAGATGTGCCATAAACGTTACCAAATCATCTTTTCAACATTTTCCATGAAGTTCAAGTGCAAAATTTGTGTCAGAAAGCGGTAATTCATAATTTAAAAAAAATCAACTTTAGGTCACGTGACCAGCTACGGACTTTCTCATTTTAAGCAAATGGTGCGGGTTTAAAAAACCAAATCACTATTATTTTGTTTAAGAGATGGCGCACTAATAGTGTTTCGAAGGCAAAATCATGTAACTTTCATTTTCTTAAAAACGATGTCACATGACCTTTTAGTGCAAGTGGCCTATTGTCCAGGTACTAAAAGATTCATTAAGGTAGTAAGTCGTAGTGTTTTTCGTCCTTGAAATAAAAACTGGGTTAAGAATGCTCCTGTAGGTGTTCATGTCTCCAAATAATAATTCCATAGGTCAGTAAAGGATGTATAGGAAAAAAATGTGAAAATGAAACAACAATTGGAGAACGGAAACTTGCAAGTTTAAATTGCGACTCATTAAGAATTTTGAAGAAGCGACTAATGGACCTTTTGTTGACGGTACTTACACGTAAGTACAATTTTCATGGTCATTCATGCCAGGTGCCTTGAAAAAAATCATAGCTTTCAGACTTTGGTTTGGTACTCTTTGACCGGGATTGGTTCTATCATTTTTGTTCTGTCTGTAATTTTGGCATTTTTTGTCATGACGTCTGCTTTAGGAATTGTTGAAATAAACCAGAAAATATAAAAGCAAAACAGAAACATATTACACTAGTACTGGCAATGCATTTAACGCAGCTAAATCTGGCGATTCGCTGGAAGTGTGTGAAAATGATTCGTTTCTGGATCGTTGAGCGGCGATTTTTTTTACAGCGGAAGAAAGATTACGAAGAACTCGAAGGCGGTCTCCAACAGGAAAATAGGGAAAATGTTCGGATTGCAATTTGTCTGTCGGTACTTTGTACTGACAAATGTGGCAAATTTATTAATATATAAATCATTTTAATTTGTCTGGCGAGTTTCCGGTAAGCGAATTGAGAATTGAGAAATGCATGCAATCGGTCACCAATCAGCCCTATTAGGGTTCTTGACGATCTAACGTTTTTTTCGACGCAAGTGGAAACAAAATTTTTTTTCATCTCCAACTAACTTTTTATTTAAAGCCGTTCACGCCAGCGTACCCTTTATTGTTTATTCTTCTTTATGTCCCTCCAACCCCATTAATATTTTAATCTTACCTATCAGGCGCTTAGAGAAAAAAAACCTCTTTAAGTTCTCGTTAGATCGACTTTTGTTTTCGATGGAAAAAAAATGCGACTTGCGAATAAAAAGACAATCGGTTGTGTGTGCAGTCACGTGACTTTACCAACCAGGTGCAACTTATAACCTAGCGATACATGAAAATAAACATGGATTCTCCTTGGCGGGACAGTGAAAAGTGAACATGAAAAGGGACTCTTTTATGATATCCTAAATGTCTAGCCCTTCGCGCCAAGTTGGAAATCGCCGTCTGCCACCCCTGCCAAGCGGATCACGACACAGTCCAAGCAACATTCGAGTTTCGAGTGGCCATGATTCTTCGGTCCCAACGAAAGCTGCCAAAGGGCATATGGTGAATCGATCGCAAAACAACCATAGCGGTCATATTAGTCATATTGATCTGAACGCAAACTTTAGTGATGGACCTTTTCGTCCGGCGCTTGTTCAAGGCAAGGCGATTCCGGGAAACGGACAAGGTGCGTGAACGATACGAGTTGCAGAATTTATTTTGTAGGCGTTTTATTCAAGCACGATGTTGTTGGTGAATGAAGGTTGATATTATTGTACAAAACAGCGTTTGGTTATGATATTTCAAGAAGTGAGTAAGACAGAAGTAAGCTATAACCACAATTGTAAGTTGAATGATAGAAGACCAGTGTATCCAGAGTGTTCATTTGAATACTGCACCTGAGTTCGTACTCCTACTCAGAAATCATCTGCCTCCGATACTTCATAAAAACTTCGCGTTTTATTACGCGAAATTAACCATTTTCCTGTCCCGTAAGTGTGAATTTTGGTAGGTAATTAGTATTTAACTAAACCAGGATTTATTCTTCAGATCTGGATGACGAATCAGTGCGTAATTTCCTTCGATCGAATCCTTCTTTTTTGGAAGAGTACGTGATGAAGAGTGTCGATCAAGATCGCTTAGAACGTTGGCTTATTCGGAAAACGCGAAAAATGAAAACGAAAGGATCGAAGAAAAATACCAACTCCTTTGAGCTCGATAATAACAAGCAAAGTGGTAAGTTTTATTACATTCAAGTCTTTATTATTTGAAGCATGCATTTTTATTAACGATATTAAAAAAGCTACCCCTTAATAGTACGCGGTTAATGAAAAAAAATTGTTGTAAGTTACTATTTGAAAAAAAAGTTTAAAAAAGGAGACCAACCAAGGAAGAGTAAGCTTATTTACGCAAACGAATTTTTTTCACCGGTCCCATTATGTTCTGAAAAGTCACCAATTTCTCAGTATCCCTTGGTTTTCAAGGAAGCCTTAAAAATTTAAAGGTTCAGGTACAAATAAGATTTTTTTCTCAGGTGAAAATTAAACAAACTTATGCTCACTAGATTTTTTAAAATAATACACTCTCGGAAATTCCAAGTGTAGTGTGAAAGGAACATACTTTTATTTTGCCTTTTCAAGTGCCCCAATCTATAAATGACCAGTAGAAATATTTTTAATATTATCATTTTTATAGATCCACACCGTCCTTCGCTGTCAAAGTGGAAAGTAGGTGTCAATTTTGTATGATATTACTTATTGCCTGTAGTTCATAAACTGTCATCAGGGACTCACCGACTATTCAATGCATGAAATGGAAAGTTGGCTCCAAAAGCTACCCATGGTTCATACGGTTTATTATACATGTAGCAGTTACATGTATATTGCATTTGAAATACACTGACTTCAGAATACGTACAAGGTAACTGGGTCTATTAATACTGATTGTCTTTCTTTTCAAGACCGGCAAAAAACAAAATACTTTGTATTCATGCAAATTAGTAGCTTAGTATTAATTGTGTTTGGCCTGTTTAGGCATATTTTTTATAATGATCTTTAAGACAAATGACTAACCAACAGATGTTATTGGTTCTCTACTGTAGCTCTCGTGGCTGTCAATTAGGGGTGGGCTCATGATTTATGTTTTTGTAATGAGGTTTTATGACAGTACAATGGTTAGAGACTCATGACTGGCTGGCGACAGAGAGTCAGCTGCTCTGTTCATCAATAAAATATTTCATTTTCCCCAGCCTAAGATCTATGTATTGGAAATCGTAGGATCGTGAAAGTTCTCAAAATTGCACGAGCCATGGGTAATTGCAATTTGAGACCTTTCTAAATATCACGAAGGGCCATAAATCACAAAATGCACATGAGCAAGTTCATGCAAATTTTTATTGTGTACACAATAATATTACCCAGTCATGGTGTTTCCATAGCAACTTCCGTTTTACACTCTATAACCTATTACTGTACATGTATATGCATTCGTCATTGAGCAATCAGAAAGACTATACTCTGTTGAATAATTTTAATTTTTCCTGCTTTCTAGATCTGTAGGACATGTTAAAAAGTCATCTTTTTCATTTAAACCAGTTCTAGTTTTAAATAATATGGCTGTGCCCAAAGCATTTTCTTCCCAACAATAGTAGTTCAAAACTACGAGGCACAATAATAATAATAATAATAATAATAATAATAATAATAATAATAATAATAATAATAATTATTATTATTATTATTATAATTGTGCCTAATCGCAAATTACCGTTTGATGACTGAGTTAATATTATTTTTCACAATTCCCAACAATTAAACTTTTTCTGAAAGCTTAGGAAAGCGAACTGCCATTTTCACACAAGAGCGTCGTTTCAATTACGCATGAGCAGAATATTATTTGCAGCAAAACACTTATTTGTTGACAGTTATTTGCAGGTCACGTGGTGGGCTCTCTGCCAATGAAAAGGAAGGAAAAAATACACGGAATGATAATTACAGTTATTGCGATTAGCATTACAATAATTAACAGCTCTTTTATATAATAAATCTAAAAGTACTGGTTACAATGACTGATGAATTTTTGATTTAAAATAATGGATTTTAATTCAGAAAAAATGTTTGATCAAAAAGCCTAATTTAGCTTAAAGTCTATATTTGAGTCTCAAATTTGGGACACTTGTTTGGATTTACAATGTTCCACCTGCAGCTCATCATTGGAAATTCCCTTACAGATGCACTGGCCAACTACATGATTGTACATATATCACATCAACCTTCGTCACCTATTTGTTTTAATTGTTATTTATCACTTTAAAGGAATATAATTATTTCATTTAGATATGAAAGATTAAAAAATACCTAACACATACCTGTACAGAATCGTTGCATTACATACAAAATAATCTTATTGACAAATTTAGACAAAATACAGTGTAATGGGTCTGCAGTTGATTTAATCCATTTGAATAGAGCGGTTTTCAATTGAGTGTCACAGGTAATTAGCAAATTGTTTTGGGTTTGCATTACTTTACTCAGTGATTGGTTCAAAGTGCTCACGCTATTTTTTTAACCAATCAGAAGTGAAACCAAACCAATCGTGGCTCGCGCATGCACATTTTCCCGCACTTTGTGTCGGCTACGTGTAGTTACTTTGAGTTTTGATGGGTTTACTGGATCGTCTCCGCCTTTTTTGATTGGCCAAAGTACATTACTTTTGGTTTTGGTTTTACGACGGCACTTGATTGAAACTCGCTCTTTGAAATGAACATACCATAAATAGGTGGGTAAATTTCAACTTTCTCAATGTCCTACCTATGGCAGAATTTTGTTTGAACAGACAAAGCACAGCTTCATTGGAATCACTTTCAGAGTTAAAATTAGTTTTGTTTGAAACATGAAACCATCGTAATACTTGCCAGATTAACCGGCACTCACTCTTGGGAGTGAGACTTTTACTCTGTCTAATGTGAGGTGATTTTACTCGTCAACTGGGGGCAATTCCCTAAGGGTATTTGAGGTCCCCTCCATTAAGGAGCAAGGTGAATAAGGTTGGTAATATTCTATTCTAAGAATGTGCAATCCATATCATGTGGTCTAACTAACTACAAAAATATACAATCTTATCATAGCAACCCCTTCAAATTCTTTTCATTCATCTTATAGCATAAAAATGACATGTAATCTTACCATTAATTTGTTTTGAATATTATTTAAAAATAATTACATGTATGTTGCTTTTTTTCCTTATAATAGTTTTGTGTACACAGTGACAAGAAAAAAATGCTTGAGGAGTTAACAAATGATATTCATCAGTCTCCAAATAAACAGAAGGTCTTGATGGAGCTGGCCAATTGTATTGCATCAGGTAAAAAGGAATATTTATTTAAGCAATTTTATGCAGTGTTCTATTTGGACCATAACCGTTTTGTGCACTTGCGGCCACGTACAATCCTAGCAAAAAGACTTGCACTCTTTCCCCTGTTTTGTTCAGGCAAGTAATAATTATACCCCTTGCATCAGGTCCCTTACCCGACACAATCATTGTATAGCAGGATGCACAAGAAACCCAGCCTTCACACTGTCTAGGAAGAAATAGCCTGCACACAGGCTCTCTGTGCGTCAAATGGCATGCACCAATCAGGCCTTCTGATATTAAGCATTGGTGCAATTTCGCACAATCGACCTCAAATCGCATTGGATCGCACAATTCACGAAAAATCACATAATTCACAAAAGAACGCACAAAATTCGTAAAATAAAACAGAAAACAACAAGTTTCTCAGGAGTTCCTGCATAAATACGCCATTTTTAAGATGATTTTCCTTGGAAAGCGGCTAAAAAGCCTTTGTTACCTTCAATTTCTTAAAGTTCAAGGCGTTATTTTGCATGTGGGGGCCTGGTACGAGTCTCATTCTTGAAGAGTCGCCAATTGGTGTAACACAAACACGCCCTTTGTTCAGATTAGCAAATCTGTTCAGAAATATAATACTGCACACAAAAACAAAGTGTAAGAAGCTAGTCGTAGCATGCAGGAATATTAATATTTATTGATCATTCATTTGGCATTAGCTGTACATGTGTCCTTTCAACTTTTAACGTGGTGCACCAATAGTGCAGAAGACCTCATGTTTTTTTACTTGTCCCAACTAATGTCGATCAAGATTCATAATTACTCTTCCCTTATTTTCAAAATGTCTTAAAATTGCTCAGAAAAAAATCGCATAATTTACAATATTTATCGCATGATTGGCCTTTCTAATCGCATAATCTGCCCTGCAAATTTTGCACAATTAATTTTTGCATTTTTTCATCACACCGTATCAGAAGGCCTGTCCAATTCCCCAGCTGTTGACCGCATGCCATATGACACACTGTCAGAGCCTTTGTGCAGGCTAAGGAAGAAAAAAATATTCGGTAGATAATTTTTGATGTGCTTTTTACATGAAGGAAATAAGTTGAAAATGTATTAACATCTAAGACTAGATTAATATCTAAATTAACTTGTGTTAAATGTATTTGAAAATAATTTATAGTTAACAACTCCGTCGCTAGTGGAGGTTGTACAGTATATGCCTGAGATACATGTATCTAGGAGCTTCCACTATTGGCAGCCAGCTCCTAAATAGATGGTCAGACTACTCCCATGGCTGGGAAATTGTGGCAACCCAGCCAGGATTTCTCAGATAGATGCCTAAATACCTCACTCATCTGCATTGACAAGATATTTTAAAATCTGCTGAGCAAACACTGAACTCTGGTCATTATGACCCAAGTCATTACAATAGGATGAAAGCTTATAGAAAATTGCACAGCTTATAATAACCCACTTTATTAATGAATAGTAGAAAAGAGGGAGGGGAGCCACTACAAAGGTTTCACAAACACGCATTTTCCACTACACCACTTACACGCCACGGTTGCACCCTGCAGTACTCAACCGCACAACACAGGGTTAGCAATCCTGTTGATCATCAACTCCTTTCTTTTAGCTGCATGTATATTTTAATGTTTTGTTGTTTCGTCAGCTTGTCATGCAGATTCCTTTACACTGTACTTGGTTGATGGAACCGGAAAGGTAATGATACTTTTAATAGTTTATGCATCTGAGAAACAGTGAATTTTCTTTGCTGTATTACATGTAATTTTTGAAAAAAAATGGTGTACCTGTAATAACCAAGTTTAAGGACAACAGTGATGACAGTGAATCGTTGGTTCTTTATCATTTTTTCAAAATGGTTGACCTAATAAATCCATGAGTTATAGGATTCTTTGCCCATTATAGAACAACATCAACAAGATTAATAATCATGCAAGACTTAAATAACTTATACTAAAATTATTAATGTTCAAGTGGTGTTCTTGTTACTAAAACCTTTTGTCATGTGACTAATTCACTGAATTTACCTGAAGTCTTTGACTGTATAACTTTTTTGTCTGCATTTGGAAATGATTGGATGCCAAAAAATCTGTTGCACAATATATAATTATGCTGTCAATTTGCCAGCTGGATAATGAAGCAAACAGGGACTATCTGCAAGCAAACTAAAACACATCTCCTCACTAGTGAGATGCAAATTATACATTATTTTTAAGTCATGATCTTTCCACATTTGTACTTCAAATGTACATGCACGGTTGGTTCTTGAATTGCCACTTGTACTGGAAGTTGCCATATTGAACTGTAGCCACTTAACAACATTTGTCGCAAGTGGAGGTCAGGTGACCCCCTTAAGCACACTGCAGACATTGGCCAGCAACCCAACCCTTTCCTTAATGGAACGACCTATGTGGCCAGCAGTATCCACAATCCAGCCACGAGCCCCTGCACCCAACAGGGGAGGCAGGGACAGAAACAACAAACCATGCAGGGCCCCAGTCACACTGAAAGAATGATATTTCTGAACAGGAATAATTTAAATAAAATAATGGTAATAATAATAATGATAATAATAAAGGTATAATTACTATAAAAAATGTTGGACACTGACTTACTTGAACGTCAAATGACGTTAAGTCAGTGTCCAACAGCTTTTATTATAGTAATTATGCAAATTCCTGACTGCAATTTCAGCATATTTCGTACATGTATGATAAAGGTAGTAACGATAAGAATAATAATAATAAAACTAACAAGTACTTCTATAGTAGTAACATTAGGGAAGGGGGCGTACGATGCAATCACAAAAGCAAGCAACTGCACCGAACAACAAAAATTTAACGCTTCGCTATTAAACCATAACTACACGTACTGCTATACTATGACCACGATGGCAAGACAGCTGACTGTAATTCTAGAGGACGATTAACCCTACTAGCAACCAAAGCCAGGACCGAGGAGACATGGAAGAAATCAATGCAAACGCAACACTAAAAACAATTATAGCAATACAATGCTAAAAGACCCTATTGAATGCAATGCAAACACAATCCAACGCAACGCTAATGTAATACTTAAAACA
This sequence comes from Montipora foliosa, assembly GCF_036669935.1. NCBI lineage: Eukaryota > Metazoa > Cnidaria > Anthozoa > Scleractinia > Acroporidae > Montipora > Montipora foliosa. Next base: position 45,546,758 of record NC_090879.1, read on the forward strand.
AGATCCAACACCAGCATAATCCAATGCAAATGCAATGCTAACTAAAACAATAAAGATGTTTAACTAACCGGAGGCATCGACCAATGCTGGCTCCTTGTTGTTAACTAAGTTAAATTGCCTATTTAACTAGTGGACATTAAAACATGCTTATCCTGGCTCATATTTCTTCTTCCCTCAGGCACTGTTCATTTACAATCCAAGCATCCCAGAAGGGTATGTAATAGTGTTTTTCACCAGAATGTAAAAAAAGATACCTTGAAATCTATGATGAGACTTTTGGCTTTTATGGGGTCACATGCATGTGCAATCTTTGATACCATCTCAAATGAGCTTGAGAAAGAAATTGACAATATTCGTATTTTAATTAGTGAATGGCATTCAGCACAATTTAAACAGTTTTCAGTTTCATCTATTTGTCATCAAGGCTGTACAGGTCCTGATTATTGTAATGTTTTGTGCATTTCGGTTTCAGGAGGACCTCTTCAAATATTAAAATTGAGCCAGGAACCACAATTGCAGCATATGTTGCTCATACTCAAAAGCCATTGAGGACAAATGAAGTGTTAGGGGTACGTTACAATCTGCTGAAGATGGAATCTAATAATTTAGCTATCATTCTTTTATACATACAATCATGTAATGGCTTTTTTTTTCAACTCAGCCCAATGCACCTAAATTTTGCCCTTTTTATAATAAAATATTGCCCTGGTGGTACCAAATTTTCTTTAGTTAGTGGCAATAAGATAATAGATAATTGACCATGTGGTTGTGGTGTAAGTACTGACCTCACATTACTCAAGCATGCTTGCTTGTGACGTCAGTCGAGCAATCAGTAGCAAGGGCTAGAGTTTTAAGCAAATACGGCGTGGTCACATTGCACTTCGGTTTGAGTCGCGCGTTAGTTGAAAATAGATGAACTGTTTCCCAGACTAGTTTCAATCGTTTCTACTGATGAGGAAGGCGAACCTCTTTCCCCTAACCATACAACTGTTCCTGGAACAGTTGCCTGAGCAGGATTAGAAGAAAACTTTAATGTTTTGAGCAAGACCTTCGACGAATTTCCATGGAGACGTAGAAGGTGACGCAATTAATCGACAGTGGATAAGTTAAGATTGGTAGCTTGCTTTGCTTGTTCGGAATGGGCGATGACCTGGAGGCGTCATAAGGCGAAGGCGTCCTGAACATATTCGAGTACAAATGATTCACAGGTCCGTAAGACAACAGTGAGATGATGTAACGCTGCACCTTAAATCAAAACTTCAGTACGAAAGATCAAGCTGTCAAATTACAGAATGTACCACCCTCTTCCTTATTGGTCAGCTTTCGGGAATTGCATGTTTACCTAGCACAGTTCAAGAGCATTGCAGAGCGCTCTTGAGCTGGGGTGCGGATCCTGTGAGGTTTTTTAAGCAACTCCGCATCTTTTTTAAGCAAGCAAGCAACGTCGTGCTTGGTCGGTCACACCTGTGACGAGCTGTGTAGGAATGTGCTAGGTAACCAAATATTGGCAAAGCAAACAAGGTTCTAGCGCGAATGTGACCGTGGGGTAAGTTACAAGTGACTTCTAACTCATGCTGTCTTGACAGGCAACCCACTGTAATATTGGAAAGAAAACATGCATTGTAACTTATTATTCAACACTTTGTTACAATGTCCAAATAAGGTCATAGTGTGCTCAATATTTGTTGTGCGTACTCAACAGATATCCTGCGATATACGTAAATTTGTGTTGCAGAGAAAGATAGTAGTTCTTCCAGCTTTTCTTTCCAATAAACGTAGAAAATTGTTCTTTGTCATCAATGTGTTGAATAAAACAATTATCCTGCTCAGTCTTGCAGAATATCATCTGATTTTAGCCAACTCGGCATACGGCCTTGTCGGCTATTAAAGTATCAGGGGACATTCCGCACGGCGCAATTTCGCAGGATAATAAAATATATTTTTGAGAGTTACAATTTGGGTCTGTTGGTTTATTTTTAAGGATGAGCGTTTCCCAGGAGGAATTGGATTGGAAGGTAAGTAAAATGTACTCAAGAAACTAGTATTTATTAGTATATTGTACATATTTGGTCTTTTTTACTTTATTAATTGTAAATATGTATATTAGTAATGCAGGTCCACATCAGCCAATGGCTGCCAGTTTTTTTAACCTGCAAGATCAAATAAAGTATGTATGTATGTATGTATGTAACAGCAAAATGATTAAATATTAAACAAAGTGAAATATACAAATTTAGCAAAGGAATGAATAAATAAATTTCAGTGAAAATGTGGAAAAGATTGAGATTCGTAGCACAGTTCTCATGTACAAGTGCATGATGCAGCCACTAAACACTGGCCTAAAATTCTAAAATTCTTAAAAATTGTTGCATGTGCTTTAAGTAACTTGATAAAAATGATGAAAAACAATAATTATATGTTTTCAGCTATTTTATCTTACCCATATGCATTATGGGTAAGATAAAATAGCTGAAAACAAGTAATTATTGTTTTTCATCATTTTTATCAAGTTACTTAAAGCACATGCAACAATTTTTAAGAATTTTAGAATTTTAGACCAGCCATGCCTGTTTTCCCTGTTTTCCCTAAAGCTAGATTTTACTGATTTTTTAAAACTTTTTCAACTTAAAAATTAATACCAATAACTATGTTATTTACAGCAAATATAACATCTGTAAACTGTTATACATCGAAGAGAAGCTAATATTTGTGCATTCAACACGAAAATTGAATGAGATGTATGTACACGCTGTGACGAACTTTCCCGCTAATATTTGCTGAGCTTAAACAACTAAGCTTCCTAATATGGAAGTCTATAAATTTGATGCAACTGTTTAGAATGCATGAAAACGTTAATAACTCGTTATAAATTCATCCAGGTAGTTAAAAATTATTTATGATATTATGTTTTGAGGTAAAATTGGTTTGTAGTCGCCCAGAATTACAACTGGCACATGATATTTAAAGAAAAAAGTTACATCTTCACTGTCTTGAGCACTATCATCGGTTGTGCCAATTGATTTTGAAAATGAACAGATGGGAACTTTGAGGATTCTGTTCATGTTATACATAATATTAACTAGTAGAGATGATATTTTTACCACACAAATGATTTCAAGATTAGAAAATAAGAAGAAGTTGGAGAAAACAACAAAAAGTGAGGGACGACTGGCTGTGCACGTTACGCTTGATGCCATGTTTCTGACAGAACAAGAACCCACACACTATTCGAAAAGAGTAGGGGACGTGGTTCCCGGTGTTGTGGCCTATCTTCATCACTCACTTACATCATCACTCATCATGGGTTGGGAGGGTTCAGTGGGCTCATAAATGGACTGATAGCGGCTGCCATCGGCGCCCTTAGTATGCTGATGTCCGAGCCCACTGCAAAAATGTAAATAGGACACGTATGTTTGTCCTATCAATCAATCGCGACATTACTTACTTACTTACTTATCACAACTCAGTGCTGATTTATATGTGTTAGATATTTTATTTAGCCAAACTTCAGTGGAAAATATTCTTCAATGTACTCCTTATAATCAAGGAAATTTTCATACGATTTCCACAACATTATTATTGTGCGGCAAGATATTCCAAAACGTTCTATTTAAGGCGGTGAATTTTTCTTGTGGTCATGACAACTGTGCTACTCATCTGAGTCATTTGTTTTTATTATTGCTATATTGCTTGAGGTAGTTCAGTAGAAAGCACATTTCATTTGCTATTAGAGAAGACCTGTGGGACAGTATACTATGCTCTGCTGTCAGACTTGTTATACAGTCACGCAGACGAGTCTCACTGACATGCAATAATTATAACCTTAACCTAGCCATGAGCCCCCACACAGCACAGTAGACATTCAGGACCTTCCACATTTGGCAGCCAGCTCCGAGATATAGTAGACTGCTCTCATGGCTGGGAAATCCTGGCAACCCAACCATGAGACCCTACACAATACACTAGGAATGCACCTGTCACTCTGATAAAAAAAGGAAAGAAAGAGGGGAATGGGAAAACTATGCATACCATAAAGATTCGTGTATAAGCCGCACCTTTTTCCTTAAGTTTTGGGCCTAAAATCGCAGGTGCGGCTTATACACAAGACCATTGCTGTCAGAGGGAGTAAACTGGCTCGTAGGGGTCACAAATTGTAACTTAACATTAAACACATTGAAACCTGTTGTTGATCACTGCTTTCGGTAGAAGTGGTGTCTCCTAAAGGAGCCGTTTGTTTGCATCGTCAGGTTTAGAACTTGCTCGCCAGTAGTTCTTTCAAGTGTTTTATTTGCACTTAAATTGTTTGAGCAGTTAAACTATAACTGACATGGAATCTCTATTCCTCCGCACAGCTGCTTACAATCACCTCAACGCTGATTTCTCCACTACATGCAAGAAAATACCACGCTATTCAGGAGAACTCGCGAGGCAAATGGCTGACCGTTTCATTGCCCTTCACTGCTTTTGCAGCGTGTTTGTCCATGGGGTTGTTAAACTCTCGTTTAGCAACAAGTTTTTCTCCAATCGATGGCTTCCATACGTCTTGATAGACATGATAATCCATGCACAGATGATGCGAAATCGAATGTTTCCATGTCCAGACTTCCCTCGTTACCGTAAATGACTGTGTGGCTACCAAGCAAACGTTTTGCATCCTTGTCCTGTGCTTTTTCTTGCAAAATCTATCGTTTTCATTCAACTGGGTTTTAGCAATGAACACAACTGTTGTCAGTCACAGGGAATAGGGAAATTGATTTTAAAAAAGCTTTTAAAAGGTATTTTCAGAGTTGATTATAATAACTTATTGCTCTCGCTGGAAATACACAACATTAGATTTCGTCAAGTTTATTGGTAACATCTGTGAACAAACGCCCAACTTTTGTTACAAGAGTGCTTTTTTGGAATTCTTATTTTTTCCAAAATCATGCTTGAAAGTTGGGAGTGTGGCTTATACACGAGTCTTTATGGTATTCATTGCTCAGGATAAGTCAAGGATGAGCAGCCATTTTCCTGGCTGATAGTTTTTGGGGATTTTAAACCCCAAAGTGACTGATGTTGAGATTCATTTGGGAATAGGAATTATAACAAGTGGACATCCCTGGTCAATCACAGCAGGTTGGAAGGGACACTGCAGGCAGGTTGTAGTGTGTGGAAGTTTAACACAGCTGAAGGCAAAGACCAAGAATATTGTAATCCACCTGATGTTGATCCTGTAGGAAATGAAGTTCATTTTGCAGGAACAGGAGTAGTAATAGATTATTATTAAATTGGATAGAGAAACCAAACCTGTTGGTGTATGTTCTGGAAGGGATCACGAGAGGTTGTACATAGATATAAAGGCTGATGTGAAAGACAAGGCTGAAATACCTGATAGGAGAAGCAACCTTCCACGGGACAGTTGCATGGTGTTGAACTGAAGAAGTATCAAGGGGACCAGATGCAGGAGACCCGGCCAGCATTTGAAACAAAGCATAGAAAAGAAATGTGAACACTATTAATTTTTACAACATGGGAAGGAACGGAGGGGTGACAGAAGCAACATTGGCTGACAGGCCAGCGTCACGTGTCATAGCAATTCAAAACCTGGAAAATTTAGTTATTTTTTGAGCTATTGCTGGATTGGGAAGTAGAGACAAAAAAGGTGGTAGAAAATTGGCTCATCAAATTTATTGGGTGAAGCACAGATATGAAAAATATATATTAAGTCCAGATTCATACCAGACCATTCTTATTACTGTAGCAAACATGAAGTTGCCTCATCTTTTTTGAATAGCCAGATTATAATGCAGCCATGCCTTGCCTGGAAACCGACGTGAGGTCTTGAGAATAAGGGGCTTGTATTGAGCCAGATCTTACCATCTAATAGAATGATAATTGGAATGACAGATCCAAGGGTACACAGTGAAAGTTTTGATCCATGTGACAATTTCAGTAATTTCTTGAACCCTCCTCTTGGAAGATGAGTTTGCAATCCAGGTACATGTAGGTTTGGGGGTCTGACCCCTGTTCCTTGAGGTTCTCAGCTAAGAAGTTGGTTACATCTACGAACTGACCTGATCCAATCTTGGTCACCAGCTTCTCAGGGATTGAAGAGTACCCTTTGGTACCACAATGAGTGGTCTGTGAAGACAAGATGCCCTGGCCACTGAAACAATTTTGCAGAAGACAACGGGATGATGTGACTGAAACAGAGGATGAGCTGTTCCAGCACCCCGAGGCCCAAACAACGATGGCATGCTAAAAAAGGGGGCTCCCCAACAAGCAATAGTTAGAAATAAAAGAATTAGGTACAACGATTACCTGAAGAGGAACCAGTAGACGACGATGGTGTGCGTTCACCAAGGCCTGAATTCGAAGTGATTGGAATCAAAAATCATGTTTCCCACTTGTCAGCTTGTGCTTGTAGGAAAAACTCAAGAACTTAAGTCATTTTGCATGGCAGCCAAAATATGTAGCAAGGAGGTATCATGTGCCTGAGAAAAGGTCTGAGTAAGGTCTTCTGGTGAAAAAGTATAAAAGGTTATTGATAAAGCATAAAATGGAGGAGTGAAAGTGCCTGATGTAGCCAGGGTTGTGGTCCGATGTATATGGAAATGACCCCACATGACAGGCACTTTTTTGGTTCATAGTATGTCACAAATTCTGAGCCATCTCCAAGCATGAAGAACTGGAAATTCCATCTGCTGCTTGTTTATTAGGTGCAATGAACCCTTTTAGATAGATAATATTATTATGTTTATAATTTTGCATGGGACAAAATTTAGTATTTTCCTTTGCATGTACAAAATCAAATGGTTTTAATAATACATGTAATTACTTAACTTATACCTCAAAAATAAAATTGATTAAACTGTCAGTTACATTATAAATTATGCCTTTCTTATCGCGAAAAAAATTATATTATTTTTCTCAATTTAAGATACCATTCTTCTTCCAGATAGTACAGCACAATCTGTACTGTGTCAGCCAATAGTCCAATCAAATGGAGAGTTAATTGGTGAGTGTTTCTGCAGTCATGTCATTAAATGTTTAACTCATTCACCCCTAAACCGGCCAGACTTAGTATTTTACTCTGTCCAACGCCAGACGATTTTACTCGTCAATGGGGAACCCCCAGGAGTCAATGGGTTAATTAATCACTCAATGAAAAACTGTCCCATTAATACCTTCTTTTAATTTGTAGCAGGGTTGCGATCAGTCTGGACTGATCATGGAAATTTATGCAAAGACATACATGTAATTGTGTTGCCATTCTCAACAGATGTGGCTTCATTGTTCAAATGGTGAAATTTTGCAACAACCTTACAGAGGTCACATTCCAAAGTCGTTAATAAAACAAACATATATTTTTTGTTTCATTTTTGTCAATAATATTTAGGGGAAGAGAGTATTATGGGTCTAGAATTGAGATGGGCCAGTAATTGGGATTGGTAAATTGAAGTTTTCATTTTCTGTCTTTTAACGTGTTACTGTAGCAGCAAATGTTACAATGCAAAAGTGTTGAAAGTTTAAATCCAGAGTCTGCATATTTGAAGAAGCACAACAAGGATATTAATTGACATTCAATTTCCTTGCTCCTGTACACCTTTGTGTTTCTCTTCAAAAAATTCAAGCAGGTTGCAAGGATGGAGCAGTGGTGAGAGCACTTGTCTCCCACCAATGTGGCCTGGGTTTGATTCCCAGACTGGGCGTCATATTTGGGTTGAGTTTGTTGGTTCTCTACTCTGCACCGAGAGGTTTTTCTCCGGGTACTCTGGTTTTCCCCTCTCCTCAAAAATCAACAGGTGAATTACGTTAATTTGTTAATTTCAGTTGGCAAAGTGTTCCAGCACTAGAACATCTAGACACTTAAGTTCCTAAATCCTTTCCTTTAACATAATTTAAACTTTTAAATCACTCTGTTTCATGCATACGTACATAATTATATTTTCCTTAGGCTTGATTGAGTTGTGCAGGAGACTTGGTCATGAAGCTTTTGGAGAAGAAGATGATGAGGCATGTGATCTAGGCAGCAATAATATAGTTTTGTTTGTTTTAAATAAGTTAATGTTATAAGAATTCTATCCCATGGCTGTGAGAATAACATTACGACAGTCTTTATTCATGATTCTTGCAAACGTACGTAAAAGGTACAAAAAAACAATTAAGTTAAAAGTTGAGCTAACAATTTAAGAAAAAGACAATTTACTGAGATAAGGCTTAATGCCGGCTAGGCAGTTAAACTGTAAAATTACTATCCAGTACTGAGGAATGAATTGTAAAAAATCTAAGTATTACCAAAGCACTTCTTAATTCTTGCTTAGAATAATTATATGAAAGCACCTCCCTATTCTTACAGGAGGAGTCACTCTCTATATGATATGCACGTATGCCTTTGAATGTTCTATCATGCATTGGTGTCATTGTCTTGGATTTCATTCTGACTCAGATAATTGGCATTGTGTGGGTTGAATTAATGGCACTGTGCTACTACCAGCAATAGTTTTTGTACCAGCACCCAGTTTCTTAAGCTCTGCACCGATACCTGATGCCTCTTTTTTCAGATTGTCAATAGCTACCTTGTGTGGGGTGGAATATCTCTTTATTATGCCGAGGTAAGATGCAGATAATTATTTGTGTGAGCAATTCGTTTTGGCAGGGGACTCCAGAATCATTGAGTAATTTAAGTGCTTAAAGTGCAAAATGTTTTAAATGCAGTTAAATTTAACGACAAAGAGCAGACTGAAGTGATCTGGGCCGATCGATCATCTAAGAGCGAACAGTGGTGTTTGGCACAGGCGCAATTAAAGCTCGTTCAGTTGCTTAACCCCATGGCAGTTCATCGGATATTTTTTCAGTCACTTTGTGCCATGCTTGTCCAGTCAGGGCTTCTGATATGAAGAACGTTAATGTATATGAAAGCAACATATATTTGAACTGTGGAGAGATGAATCAGCGAATCATCGCAGTTATTGACATTACTTGAGCGGGAACGAAAGTCAAGCCTGAAAATTTCAGGCTTAAACGAGATTCAAATCCATGACCTCTGCGATACCGATGCAGTGCTTTACCGGTTGAGATGATCAAGCCACATGGGAGCTGGTCATTGTGTGACTCGCATAATGACCAGCACAATGACCCATTGCAGCCTGATATTTTCTTTCAGGCTTTCCTTTCGTTGCTGCTTAAGTAACGTTAATAACTGCTTCATCTGATATTTCCTGGTCGCGGAGCCGCAAAATCCTTCCAAATTCACAAACACACAGCAAAAGCTCAAACTGAGGCCTTGCCTTATTGACCAAGCGATAGCGAAGTCAATACAACTAGGCCGAGGTTTGAGATTTCACTGTAACGACCGAACGGTCCAGGTTATTAAGTTGTTATGGCTAACAGAACGGTTCTACATGTGTAAAGAAGGAAAAACTAATTTGCATCGACCCGTGGGCATTACCAGGGGATGCCCAACCGCTTAGCTGCTCTTAGCCAATCACCGCGCGCATTATATCGGCCAGAAACACTATAGTGGCATCCTTGTCTCGAAGAGAAAATGGTTACTGCCTGGGATTTGGGCAGGATCTTGTATGACTGTGTAGCCCGATCCTGGAGTGGTAGTCTCTGTTGCAGGTGGCACAGACGTGCCTTGTGGAAACACGCGCAGAGGCTGCACATTCTTTCCTCGCTGCTCTCTTGCATGTAGCCTGGACTCTAGCGTTCGCTTCCGCCTTTGACACTTTGCCGCTATGTATATCGGTGATTGGCGATGTCCTCCCATGCACTGGTGTCGATTAGTGCAGATCGCAAGTCTCGCTTGATGACGTTCTTGTAGTGCAGCAGCAGTTGACCCACGTGACAAATGCTCTCCCGCAGTTCTCCATAAAGGATTTCTCTTGGCAGGCGGTCAGGCTCCATGTCATGTCCATGGCCGAGCCTTCAAAGTGTGCTCCAGGACCTCGATGTTTGTGACTCTGTCCTGCCACCTGGTGTGCAGCAGGCGCCGAAGGCAGCGGAGGTGGAATGTGTTGAGTCGCCGTTCTTGTCTGGCATAGGTCGTCCACGACTTGCTGCCATAAAGGAGAGTCGACAGGACACAAGCTTGGTAGTCGCACATCTTGGTCCTTTCGCTCAGCAGGTCATTGCCGCACACTCACTTGTTGAGCTTGGCCATGACAGCAGCTGCTTTGGCGATCCTGCAGTTGATCTCAGCATCAAGCAAAGTTGAGCTTGACATGGTAGAGCCCAAGTAGGTGAAAGTGTCCACAACCTCCAGCTCCTTGTTGTCGATGGTGATGTTTGGGGGCGGACTCAGCACCTTGGGCCAGGATGTTGGTCTTCATGAGGCTGATCGTTAGTCCAAACTCTTTGCAGGCATGGGACAGCTTGTCTACCAGATGTTGGAGGCCCTCCTTGCTGTGGGATGTTAAAGGAGCATCTTCTGCAAACAGCAGCTCCCGTATGAGCACCACGTAAGCTTTGGTTTTGGAGCGGAGTCTGGTAATGTTGAAGAGTTTGCTATCTGGCGTCGCCTGGACATAGACACCTTTTGTACAGTCTACAAAGGCATACTGGAGCAGCATCGAGAAGAAAATCCCAAACAGGGTTGGAGCAAGGACACAGCCCTACTTTTCTTCACTGCTGATCGGGAACGCATCTGAGGTGGCCCCATCGAAGCAGACCGTACTCTGCATGTCCTGGTGAAAGGAGGTGATGATCGCCAGGAGCTTTGGAGGGCAGCCAATCTTCTGGAGGATCTTGAAGAGCCCGCTTCTGCTCACCAAGTCAAAAGCTTTGGTGAGGTCCACAAAGGCAAGGAACAATGGCTGCTGCTGCTCTTGACACTTCTCCTGCAGCTGACAGAGGGAGAAAATTATGTCCACTGTGGACCTCCCAGCAATGAAGCCACACTGTGATTCGGGGTAGACTTGCAAAGCAAGACTCTGCAGGCGTGACCCAAGCGAAGACTTTGCCAACAATGCTCAGAAGAGATATGCAGCGATAGTTGTTGCAATCACTACGGTCACCCTTGTTCTTTTACAGGGTGATAATGTTGGCATCTCTCATGTCTTGGAGGGTGTGGCCTTGCTCCCAGCACAGGCAGAGGATCTCATGAAGCGGTTGCAGGATGGTTAGCTTCCCATACTTCAAAACTTCCGGCGGGATACCGTCCTTCCCCGGTGCCTTGCCACAGGTGAGACCATCGATGGCTATGCTGAGCTCTTCCAGTGTCGGGGTGTTGTCAACCTCCTCTATGACTGCGATGTTCTGGGTTTAGTAGAGCTTGAGATAATGCTCCACCCAACGCTGTAGCTGCATGCTCTGATCAGTGATGACCTCGCCAGCCTTTGATTTGAGCAGGGCTGTTTTGACGCTCGTAGGGCCGGTGGCAGTTTTGATGTCCTCATACATCCCCTTTGCGTGGCCACAGTCCGCTGCTAGCTGGATTTTGGCGCATAGATTCTGCCAGTACTCGTTGGCACAGCAGCGGGCGGTCTGCTGGCCTTGCTCCCAGCTGCTCGAAGGGCGTCGCATGTGCTTGGGGAAGGGTTCTGCTTGTGGGCCAGCATCGCTTTCCTCTTGGCCTCCGTGACTGGCTGCATTTCTTCCCAGCCTCGAATCAGTCGGCCTTCTTGGGTTCTTTCTTGTCGAATGCAGCCATGGCTGAGTCGAGGATGGCATCACGGAGGTGAGACCATTTGGCATCCTGGTTGCTGGTTGTTGGTTGCGCAGCAAGTTTCTCCTGGAGGCTGTCGGCGAAGCTCTGAGCCTTAACGGGGTCGGAATGCCACCGGCGTTAATGCGTGGGCGAGCCTTGGTCTTGCCGTGGTGGATCTTTCTGGGCTTCAGCCTGACCTTGCTTGCAATGAGCTAGTGGTCCGTGTTACAGTCAGTGCTGTGATAGCTTCTTATGTGGAGGACACTGCTGACGTCCGTTCTCCTAGTGATGACGAGGTCTAGCTGGTGCCAGTTGCAGGACCGAGGATGTCTCCAAGACACTTTGTGCAGCTCCTTACACTAAAAGTAGCTGTTGGGGATGCAGAGGCCGTGGTGACAGCAGAGTTCAAGCAACCTCTGCCCATTTTCATTCATCGTGCCGACGCCGAAGTGGTCGAGGCAGGTAGCCCATGCTTGCCAGTTGGTCCCATCGCGAGTGTTGAAATCGCCTAGCAAATATATGCCCTCGGAACTTGGGATTCCGGATAGTGTTTCCTGCAGAGACTCATAGAATTGATCCTTGGCTTCTGGGGTGGAGGTCAGAGTTGGGGCGTAGGCGGATATGATGTTCACAAAGCCCACCGACGTTTTCATGCGAAGGGCAAGAATTCTTGATGACCCTCTGGAGGGGGTTTCTGTGGTGGCAATCAGTGAGTTCCTGATGGCAAAACCTACGCGGTACTGCCTCGGCTCGTCCTGGGACAGGCCTTGCCAGAAGAAGGTGTAGTCTCTTTCCGTAAGTGACCCACTGTCGGCCAGCCGGGTTTCCTGGAGACAGGCGACGTCGATGTTGAGTCGTGCCAGCTCCTTGTTGGTGATGGCAGTCTTGCGGGAGTTGTCCATTAGCAGAAGGTCAGCGGAGAGACCAGGGCACATGGTGCGATGTTGCAATTCGAAGAGCTGGAGTCTTGGTAGTTTTTTGTTTTTGCCTGCTTGGTGCAAGTACTTGCTCGCTTGTCGGGAGTGTCCCCTAAGCTCTACACACCCAATAGAGCAGGGAAGCAATGACGGGGTGGCACCTTACTGGCTGGGGGTTGCCCAGCTTGAGGCGGGCGTTAGCCACCCAATGAAGCTGTGAGGGCTTCTCCCACCTTCGGACGAGACCCCTGGCGCTCCTTCTTACGCTAATCAGTCGGAGCTTACAACTGGTAAACTGCCTCGTCCCGTGTTGTGTTGAAGTCTTGTGGCACTGCTGGAGTGCTCTCTCCAGTTTGCGCTAAGGCCTGGGCGGGAAGATAAGGAGACGCTGGGCTGCCCATATGACAGCATCCCCCTCTCGGTGTAACTGGCTGGGTCCAAGAGAAAGGAAGAACCAATACAACTTGGGGCTAGTTCCACTGCAGAAGCTGCCAGAAGGAAGTGCTGAGCACCTGCCATCTGCCTTAGGGGCTCCACTCCGGATTTGTCCTCGAGGGTTACTCCTGAAGCCTTCCTGAGATCAGGTATAGCTGCAAGGCAGCGGAGGTTTGAAATCAGGGTTTACCTTCCCCTAGATGGGCTGCCCTCACAGGCTAAGAGCCCCATCTACCCTGAGCAACTGGTTTTAAGGCTCCAGTGGCTTCGCCTTCGCCCCTTCTCCTGTCGGTGGTGCCAGTTCCACCGTGTGAAGGCCAGAAGTTGAACTTAGCTGACAGAGGCTCTTAGAGTCGCACACCATTGGGAGCATTTCGAGACATTGTGAGAGCCTAGCCTCAAACCCACTCCCCGGCTGCAACAGCCTGCTATAACAGCCAGAAACACTAGCCATCTAATAATTTATGTTAACGTTAATTTCCGCGCTGTTAATTGATAGGTAGCGTGTTAATTTCCGCCACCTTAATTACCATCATTTTTCCCCCAAATCTCTAACTCACTGCAGACATTCTTGACACCTAGCCAACTAATAGATGTTATTTGCGCACTTTATTTCACATAAGTCTTTCACATTAGTAAATCGTTTATGAACCATAGTAATGGCGGTCGGTCACATTTCGAAGAGCACCCACCCTTGTCAATATTTTCTGGCTCTATATGTATCGTGTACGGTCTTGGAACTTCTGGTTATTTTTCTAAAAGCGTGCTTGACGGTTGGAATCGTCAAGAGACGGCGAAAGAGTGCTTTTACTGGGGAAAATTTGTGCTTCGTCCTATATGTAAACAAGGCCCAGAAAGATCATGCGGTAGTGGAAAGTCATTTTTATCGTGTAGAGCGCTACATTCTACAAATGTACGTAGCTGGTTTAAAATCCAGCGACTGGTGCTCAGTTGAGATATTCGCTTAAACCCGGGGCCAACAAAGTTTCCTTGCAAAGAATGCGGTAAAAGTGTTAGGAAGAACCAAAATGCGGTTCTGTGTTCCGAGTGTGGCTTTTGGATTCACGCAAAATGCCTCAATATGTCAAGCTCAGCTTTCAGGTACCTTCTGGATCGACCAGCGATTTGCCCCATATGCTCTTTACCGCCATTGAGTGATACATTTTTTGAAGAGAAAGATGGATTTGTTACCGAGGAAGAAAATTATTTAAAACAATCGCTTCTGGGATCAAATGTAAATTACTTCAAAAGCAATTCGTCACCACTGCCCCAGGAGACCGATAATTTAAGAAGTGACTGCTTCCATGCATGTGACCTCCCTCTTCATGAAAAGAAGAAGCATGCAAATCGGTTCCTTGAGCTCACTACCATTAAATTTTTACGTCGTCATAATAACAACATAAAAATCGCATACCTAAATGTGAACTGTGTGGCTGGCTTAAAATTTTGTGAAGTGAAGTCACTGAAGCTGAGACAAAAATAGATGAAGCCTTTCCCGATTCACAGTTCTATATCAAAGGGTACAAGACGTTCCGTTAAGATCGTAATCGATTTCGAGGAGGTCTCCTAGTTTACATTAGAAGAGTTTTGATCACTCAAAGAATTAATCATCTGGAAGGCAATCATATCGAATATATCGCTCTGCTGGTGCTGTCTAAAAAGTCATCGAAGAGGACACTGCTTCTGTGCACGTACAAACCACCAAATGTAATCAAACATCTGTGGGAACCGGAGGCTCACTCCATGCTGCTTAATGCCTCTCAGCGTTTTGAGAACTCAGTGATCTTGGTGATCGAAATTGTGATATCTTACATCCGGACAAGGGGTCCTGGGGGGGAAGATCTTTGCTGGACTTAATGATTGAATACAAGTTGACCAACCTGATCAGGGAGCCCACGAGAGTGACTGCAACATCTAGTACTCTCATCGACGTAATCCTGATAAACAGGCCTCGGTCTTTTTTAACGTCTGGCACTTTAGATTTGGTCTTAAAGTGGTACTATGATCAAATTTTTACCCCTCGATTTTTTGAGTGTGAAAGAACAAAAACGCCATTTACCGTTTGCAAATATCTTCAATAGTTCCGGAGATATTTAAGATTGAAAAATGCATAAAATATGCAAATGAGATGACTGATGTCGTCATATACTCAACCCAATATTATATTGAGTATATCAATAGAGCTACCTTGGCCAATTTACAGCGCAGACCATTGGAACTTGGTAGTCTAATAGTTCTACAGGAAACACACCTATGGCTATAAAAAATTCTGTTCCCATGGCAGCTCACTCTTTTCCAGTCCCCACCCACTTGATTTCAATATGTTAGTGATTTTCAACTTGAAAAATGTTAAACAAGGCCACAAACTCGAGCTAACATATTTATATGCTTGCTGGATCATGCATATAAAGTGCTGTTAGCAAATATCAAAATGGAACGCCAAAGGTGGCCAGAAAAGCTTTTAATATGGGGGAGGTCTGGAACCCAGTATGATGCCATGGTAACAGAACTGTTAAGCTCATATTGTGGAGAACATTTAGTAGAATCTTACTGCAAAAAATAAAAAATTTCTGATACAAATTGGCTGAGATATCTCTTTTCATCATATCTGAAAAAAATTTGGTTGATTGTATGACGTCATCACTTGGCTAATTTGCATATTTTAAAAACTCGAATATCTCTGGAACGCAAAGAGATATTTGAAAAACGTAAACAGCATTTTTCTTCTCAAGCACACTACTTGATTATGTTTCAAAATGGCTTAGATAGGAAAGATGGGATTTTCGTCACAGTACCACTTTAGGTGACCATCACCTGGTCTATACTGTAAGTAGGTCACGCTGCCCTAGGACTATAACCGTTGAAAAACGCACTTTCAAGAGTTACGATCCCGAGCGATATCGCGATGACTTGCATTTGATCCCATTCGATATCGCATACATATTCGAAGACATTGACGACAGCTATTGGGCTTAGAGTTACCTGTTATCAAGTTTACTCGATGACCACGCGCCAATTAAACGTAAAACAGCAAATCGAGAGTACGTACCATTTATGACACCTGAGCTACTCGAGGCAATTGGGAAACGCAAATTAAAGCGCCTTTGCAACAAGTCTAAGTGCCGGCTAGCTTGGGACAGACACAAGACTCAGAGAAACGTTGCATCTTCATTGAGGCGTAAGGCTGTATCTGACTATTTATTTGCACCACTGCCGCAAATGTCAAAGGCAACCCCAAGAAATTTTGGCAAACAGTCAAGCCTTTCATGCACTCAAAGTAAAACATCAGCCGGGACTCCATTCATCTTACAGAGGGTGATAGTCTTGTTGTTAACAAAATGGAAGTAGCACAAATTTTTAGCGCGCACTTTTCATCCTTCTTGAAGGACAATGATAGTGATGGGCATCACAGTGATAATTCCCGTTTTACCAGTCATCCAAGTATCTCTGCTATACAGACCCACTGCTGTGCGGAAGAAGCTTTCCAGTTTCGTTCAGTATGTCCACCTGAGGTCGAACTTATACTTTTAAGTATAACTGGCTATGATAAGATACCGCCAAGAACATTGCGGGGTGGTGCTGCTGCTCTTGCTTATCCGCTACCTGTTCTTATCAACAAGATTATTGACCCTGGCTCTGTGCCGGCTGCTTGGAAGCTGGCCGGAAGCTAGCTTAAGTCTGCCCCATCTTCAAAAAAGACGATCCTCATGATAGATCTAACTATCGGCTAGTGTCGAAATTTGCCACGACAATTCCCCTGAAATGGGCCGTTTTTTCCCGCGAATATGTCTCTGAAACCCAACCTTCATTGCTGGTCCATTTTCTGCAAATCTGGGAGAAAGTTCTTATTTGCTAAATATGTTAACCCTTTCCCTACTAAGAGACACAATAGAGGTTTTGCATGGCAGCCATGTTGCATGGCAGGAACAATAGATTCTTTTTCCTATGGGAACAAATGTTCTTTCTAATGCAAAACATTTTCATTGTTCCTATCATGCAACATGGCTGCAAAACCTCTATTACAGATTTTACTGTCTGACACCAGAAATTTTTACTCGTCGATGGGGCCACCATTTCAGGAGTTAAAAGGGTTGACAACATCTTCATCCACTGTAAAACTAATATTGTCTCCTTTCATACAATCCCTCCTAAAATGGACACTCATGAATGGGGGCTGGTTTAAAGAGGTGAAAGGGTTAAGGAAGATGCTATGTAAAAACCCCTGGTGCCGTGATTGTACTTGAAGTCATAATGCCCCACTTGGGTCAAAGGCCTTATTGTTGAAGTCACAGAATTGATTAATCCTTTTCTGAGAAAAAGAGAACATTTTATTCCCATCTTTACAGATGTTTCAAAACATGCAGAGGCACCGAAAGTTGACAGAATTTTTGCTGAATGTGACAAGGTAAACCGAGTTGTTACACACTGGCACATGTATTCACATTTTAAGTGGTTTAACAACACTTTCCGGGTTCCCAGAATAAACTGTCAGATGAATATGATTTTTTTGTTTTGCTTTACCCAGGTCGATATTTCAAGATATTGTCAGCATGGATACAGTGATCATGAAGATTATGGTTTGTATTTATAGCAATTTCATAGCTGCCTTGTTTTAGCAATGACAACGTAATTATAAGAGTGTGTGTATCGTACCTGTCTTTATCGTATGACCATGTGGGTTGGTTGGGCTTTCAAATCAATTTACTCTTTCTTAATGCCCAGAAGATAATCTTTTTCACTAAACTCAGTTGGTCAGAAAAGGTGCTTTACTAAGCAATCCACTTGCACAAAGATACTTTTGCATTTAATTTTAACACAAGAGCCTGGAGGTATCTACTATGATAATGACATTTCAAAATAAAACATGAAACATGAGTGAAATTCCGGACGGTAACAGTTTTTAAAGGAAACTTCAAAATTTTGAAGAAAGAGAAGTGCTCAACATGCCCAACTTCTAGAATGAGTCTATAACAATTATTGCTTGGTAATATTGGGTGGCAACTCCCTGTGTCCTTGTCATATGATGTGCTACAATCTTGTCTCAGTGTAAGTTAGATATTTACGTTACTGTATTAAGATGGTGCTTTGTTTTCTTTTCAAATAATTATTAATGGACTTTTAATGATTGCATTTTGCCTTTTGAAAAATTAGGCATTCTTTAGTCTTTCCATCAGTAACAATAAGTCACAGTGCCCACACGCACATTATCCTTTTTGTTTTCTGCAGAATTATGCACAGACTTTGGTGGATGCAGACAGGACATCCCTATTCCTTGTTGACAACCGAACAAGTGAACTTTATGCAAGAATATTTGATATTGGTGGCAGTCTTGAGGATAGCCGCTCCTCCAATCTGCAAAAGGAAATCAGGTAGTGATTGAGAGGGTTTGATTAGACCTACATTGTTTTTCAGAGAAGGAATACAGAATACATAATAATAACAATAACTTTATTGGATTGACACAATTACTGGGAAAGAACCAGTAGTTTACATTGTGGTCCGAAAAATAAACAAATACTTAAAAAAAAAAAACAGAAATAGAAGTAGGAGTAAATAAAAAAGCTATATATTATAATAATCTATAACTATTTAAAATTCTTCAGATAATTTAAATAATTAAAAAGATAAAATGATCGAGCTTGGAATTAGTTTCTTAATTGCAACTACAAATGTGTTTTCTAAAATTACTTAATGTTGTTAGGCATTTGCTACTATTATTTAATGAATTCCATAGTCGAGTACCACTCGCATGAAAAGTACGGTGACCAGATTTTGTACGAAAAAAAGGAATGAATAACAGATTGTTTGTTGACGCCCTAGTATTATATCTATGCTTATCATTTACAGAAGAAGTATACTCTTTAAAATAGTCGGGGCATTTGCCATTTATAATCTTGTGCATTATGCAAAGTTTCCTTAGTTGTATGATGTTGTCAACAGGAATCCAACCTAACTTACTAAAACGTTGGACTGAAATTTCAGAAGCACTAGCTTCTAAAATTAACCTCGCACATCGTTTTGCATTGTTAATAAAAGGATTTTCGTTTTTGATATTTACCATACAGTACAACGAACTCAAATAATGGTCTAATCCATGCATTGTATAATAATTGCCTTAACGAATAGCTAAGGTATGTTTTAGCTCTTTTAGGGAAGCAGATTCTAGAGTTAAACTAATTTATGAGATAGTCAATATGATCGTCCCAGTTGAGGTGTTTATCAATCTTGACACCCAAAAGTTTTTCATCGTTGGCTTCTGGATTTCCAGAGTGTGACAGTTTTTGACTAGTTCCAATAACTAACTGTTTCGTCTTTTTCGTATTGGGGACCAACTTATTTAGAGAGAACCAACTGCTTGCTTTATTGAGACTGTCCTAAAGATCTTGCTGGACATGTAAGAGATCACTGTTGGTCTCCCATAGAGTAGTATCACCTGCGTATATATCAACATTAGAATTGGGAATTGCAAGTGGTAGGTCGTTGATATACAAAGAGAAGGGTACTGGGCCTAAAATCGACCCTTGCAGTGCCCCTCGAGTTAGAGTTAGTACATCAGATAGTGATCCATTAATATGGCAGTGCTGTGTTCGGTCCTCCTACATTAGTAAGTCGCGGTCTACCAAATCAAACGCTTTGCTTAGGTCAAGAAATACGGTACACACCATCTCTCTCGAGTCCATGGCTTTCAGCCAATTATCTGTCAGGCTCAGAAGCGCGGTTTCACAAGAATGGTATGGACGATAGGCTGATTGTTTACTGTGGAGAAGGTTGTTTAAGTTTAAGATTTGATCCCTAATAAGAAGTAATTTGATGGAATTTGATCGCCCGAGCGTGTAAAGTCTTGAGGTCTGTTACTAGCGACTTGCTGCTTTGACAGTTTGAGGGGGTTAGTCATCTTGTTCACATCTGCTCCTGCCAATCCATGTTACTGACTGGAGATGACTCCTTGTCTTAGGTTGTTGAAATGTCAGTCGCAGAACTCACTGCGCAGTCAACACTTTACTCGGGACTGACCTGCGTAGTTCTAAGTGGCCTGTTCCAGGTTCCCAGATAGTCAAGAAAACGAAAACAACTGACCCAAGCCCCCACTCATTTTTCGCATGCATTTTTTTCTCTTTCCCTACTATCTGGGAGCCTGGAACAGGCTTAGTTCTAAGGTCCTTGAGTTTGTGTATTGGTAAATAGGGACTTCAACATAAAACAAGGGATGAGTGACCCCTTCTTATTTTGCAAAATTTTGCCCCATCGCTTTGCATGAAATAGATCCTAAGTCGTGGACAAAGGAACTAATAACTGGCATAGGTAGGATACATCCATCCAACTCCTTGGCATACAAGTTGGACATAGGTCACATCGTGTACGGGCAGACTTCGAAATGATTTCGCAAGGCGATCAGATAAGCAGTAAAGACATTTCAGGTTGTTCTATTTTTCGTTCAGGAGTTGCTTTTTTGCTCTTTTCCGACTTCTATGATGTTATTCCCTTTTTTTCAATTTTTATTTTATTTTTTATTTTATTGAAAAAAAAAAAATCCATTACGCTACTCACAACACAACTACTGATACTTACACTATTGCTGCACAATACAATACTCGCTCTGTTTACAATATCATAATTACATCGCTAACTTGGTACAATACAGTGCGATACAATACACTAAAAAAAACATTAAACTTTATACTTGTTGACTCAAGTTACACCACCTTGGTACGTTTGCTGACACAACTCTAACATATACATAACTTCATGCTTCAGCGACCTATAGCACTCATTGTCTTGCGATATAACTCGTTTAATAAAAAGTTTCCATTTCGCCTGAAATCCTTTGAAGCTTGAATTGCCTTGAACAGCTGTAAGCTTTTCAGTATTATATTTGCTTTGAGCTATAACTTTAGAATTATCCACAGAGCGCCCCTGTAGACGGTATCGAACGCCTTTGTCAAGTCGACAAAAACCTGGTAGAGTGGAATAAGTAAAGTTTACCTAAGATGATGATGATGATGTTATTCCTTACTGGTCTTATTGTTTGCCAGATTCCCAAAATCTAAGGGTGTCGCTGGACATGTGGCAACTACTGGAGAAACACTGAATATCACTGATGCATACCATGATGAACGGTTCAACAGGTAAATAGGCCTTTTGCAGCAAGTGAAAAAAAAATCACCATACTGGAACACAAATTGCCCACTGGGACATCTAAAACAAAGATAATTTTAATTAAGTTGCTTTGTTTTTGATGTTCCAATGCGCAATTTGCTCTCCAGTGTGGCGGTTTTTGTACCATATGATCGCCAGCTGCAAATGGCCCATTGTGGTAGTTTTTTACTAAGGGCGATGTTCCCACAGAATCATTGTGCTATTTATTTGTAGGCAGTGCAACAATCTATCTGATTGCTACAACAACAACATTTTATTTGTGATTGAACTAGATATGTTATTTGTTAAAGGGGCAGTGGCACGCTTTTTTAGTCAAACGTCAGACTTTGCATCAATGAAGACCAAAAAAATAATGCTGTACTTTTGTTGCCAAAAACCATTGAAGTGCACTGAAGCTATTTTTTGTTGTCTGCAGCCAAGGATGAAGGAGAGGATGGAGATGGATTGAAACTTGAAAAAACTGTTAGTATTTTTTCAACTTTGGAAACGGTGTCTTCAGAAAGTTGTCAAAAATTAAATACGAATCGCTCTGTGCCATAAATATATTTCGTATCTTGTCAGTGGGTCGTCAGGAATTTTGTACGTGCGAACTAAACCACTAAATTTTATTTTCACCCCGTTTTGACCTAAAAATAACAAATTTTGCATGACATTGCTCCTTTAACCCCGACCGGTGAATCAAATGAAGAGATATAGTTTTCAAAGGCGTCACCGTCACTTAGCATACTCGGAAATAAATCCGAGTGCTTCTTTGCATGAGTCGAACCTCCGACCTTTCGATTACTAGTTCGGATGCTCAACAGTTAAACTATAGGACACTTGTGAGAGCTAGGCATTAAAGTGGGTTCATATATCCTCGAATCATGATCGAAAATAAATCTCTTCGTAACGCGCTATTTGTACTAGTGGCATAGCTACAGGGTTGTTTGTTTTTTATCAAATTTAATAAAACCGTCAACACTACAAAAGGGGAATGACTCTCTGAAATAAATGTAACTTAGGAGAGCCACAATAACGGAGATGTATAAGCGGTATCTTAGTGTTTGCTCCATCTGTGTAAAAAAAACCCTTGTTTGTAGTCATCAAAATGAACTGAACTGATATCATTAGTACATTGATAATGGTATAGAAACCACAAATCCGGAAGCTTTAACCTGAGAGTCTTCAGATGACTACTTCCTGTGTCCTAGCAATGAGCTTCAGGAAACGAAAGTCTGTGTAGATAATCAATAATTTACTTAGCTTGAAAGCAATAACCAAAAATGTTATTGTATGCCGCAATGACTCAACCTAGAAATCACAGTAGAGTGAGTATATGCTGAAAGTAATGTGGTTTATTTTTTCCCAGGGAAATTGACATTCAGACAGGCTACACTACAAACACCTTATTATGTATGCCCATCTTTATTAGAGGAAAGTGAGTGTTTGTTCAGTCATTTTAATGCGATGTAACAATGTTACTGTCTTTCTTGAAACAATGAATATAATGAAGTCATGCTTGCCAGTCAGTCCTCCGTCAAATTTGAACCATTTTAACTTTATTTCAGTATTATTGGTGTTGTTCAGATGGTCAATAAAAAAAGTGGAGTTTTTACTGCTTCAGGTAATTATCCCAAGTGTACTTTCGTTTTGGTCTTAATGAAATGAACAAAGTAATTGGTTTGTAGGGAACATGAACACGTAGCAGGATAATTCCTCTTTCTTCAAAACTTCATTGCCATTCAAACTAGGTGAATTCTGTTTTTTTTTTTCATTTCATCGTCTCCAAAAGGCTCACCTCCTACTTAAAAGGGCTCCAGCAGAATAAGTCAGCGGCTCTTTGGTCAATTCAAAGCTGCGGAGAATGAATGAAGGGATCGCTCATTATCTTTACTTCCATGTACACTTTAAAACATTTCTGCTAATAGAAGGAAGAATTATGGGATGAATAGTAGCTTGAAGAGCTATGTTTTTTGTTTTCTATTAGATTTTGGCCAAGACCAAAAGTTCATTTAATTAAGTGCAAGAAATTGATAAAAAAAAATTAGACCATTTTTTCGAGTTTAAAATCT
>NC_090879.1:45574946-45589946 GCF_036669935.1 Montipora foliosa
TACATTCGTTATTTTTTGTAATAGTATAGGCTATAACTGAAGATCTAATCACAGTGCTTGTTTATGATGATACATGCATGCTAGGTTTGGCTTCGATGAGCTTAGGCGGTTTGTACTTACGGTGAAGAAGAATTACCGAGATGTGCCTTACCACAACTGGACTCATGCCTTCGCCGTTGCACATTCCATGTATCTTGTAATTCGATCTGGAAATGACAGGTTTACAGCTCTTGAGGTAAGACGTTTTCAGTTAAAATTTCTTTTAATGTTCGAGGTTAAAAGAAACCTTGAGAACTGTTGCAAGTGGCCATTGTTCTATTGCCACTTTGTAGTCTCATCGAAGGGTTGCATTAAATGGCTAGCTTGCCATTAAGAGTTTTGTTGCAAGTCTGACATTTGGTCATAGTTGAGTTAGATACTTCTGAAGTAAAGTGAAATGAATCAAAGTGAGATGTAAACTATGCGAGGCTTTTCGAGGAAAGATATACCTTGCTTATTTTTTATTCTGCTTTTTTTTTCTTGCTAAAGTTTAGGCTACATTGAACAACTTCCTTATCCCAAGACTCGTGTGTACAGTGGAACCCCTCCCCCGCCCCCCCCCCGCCCCCCCTTTCAATCCTTACGGCCACCGCAATAATACGGTCACCTCGTTATTGCGGCCACTTTTTTTGGCCCGGCAAAACGGCCATACATTCTCTTATGGAAAACTCTCGTTAATGCGGTCACCCGTTAATACGGCCAACGGCCACAATTTTAAATCCCAAACAGTAGAATCCTCTATAATTTCACCACCTTAATACGGCCACTCCCACTAAATTTAGAAACCAAAACGCCAGTAACATGTCAATTTCATTGACCTCTGTAATTCACCACGGTAATCGAACAGCCGATTTATTTTACAAAGTACTGTCAGCAATACTCCTCCCTATTTTCATTTCAAACATGATCTTGACACTACTGTAACATCCAGTAAGGCAAATTGCGAAGGGATTAAGTCATTGTGCTTTCATCAAAAATACGATTGATACTAAAGTCTTTCAGTTAGGTAATTACGGCGGCTTCCGTGTTTTCGAAGCATAGTAATCTGGGCCTGTTCTTGTTTTGATTTTAGGCTCAGAACGTACAGTACACTTAACAGTTTTAAGTGGTTTACCTACTGAGTGAAGTTTCGAGAATTTTTTACAATTACTCTACGTACATTCCTGTTGTTTATTAAAAGTTGTTCTGGAAGTGCAAATGCGATATATGTCATTAAGGCCCTTTAGTTATGGATCTGATCCAACCCCGGAAATACGGCCAATTTGTTTAGGCCCGTTGATGACCGTATTAACGGGGTTTCACTGTATTATTTGAAACCAGTGGAATTCATTAAGCTCAACTGAAGCCAAATGAAGGGCCGGTGAAACAAATTATAAAAGTAAACTGAGTAATTTTTAGAATTGAAAGTTGCCTACAAGTTTAGCGCAGCTGTGATGGAGAATACAACCGGGACCATTACGCAGGGCGCAGGGCGGAAATCGGGATTTCAAGTCCGCCGCCGGCCTTGTCATTTTGTCCTGTCTCCCATATGAATAAAACGTTCCTAGAAAAAAGAATCTCGCTCCCTCGTAAGAATACCGGTATTTGATGTCTGGACTATGTACCATTTGAAATAGTTATCTAGTCAATGAAACTATTGGGGTTACGTTCACGGATTATTATCTGTGAACCCCTATGCCGTCGTTTTCTGCAACGGTCTGCTTGAGTGTGGCTCTTTTTAATCAAGCGGAGAAATTGTTGCCTGGTTGTAAGCTAGAGGGCATCAAGAACGTCTCTATAAATTCTATTCTTGTTTCTCAGGCCCTTGCGATGTTCTTTGCTTCGTTGTGTCATGATTTGGATCACAGGGGCCGCACAAATTCGTGGATGAAGAACGAGCAAACGCCTCTAGCAGCTGTGTACAGTACCTCTACTATGGAACACCATCACTTTAATCAGACCATCACTATTCTTCAGGTATACCCCGCGGGTAGTTCGCAACGCAAAATATCAATGTCATCAAAACTTTACGATTTTCTAAGCTCATTATCATCGTTGCGAACAAGCCTGAAAAAAATCCAGCTTTGAACAGAACTCTTACCCATGCCCGCGCCATTGCGTTGCACTGCGTTGTCATGGTGTCTGAGAGCTGGTCGATGGAGAGTTCGTTCTCAGTGCCCCGCAAGAAGTGAAAAGATGATATAGAGACTAATGATACTCCTCTATTGGATCTGTGAATAGGAAGCAAATTTCTCAACCGTTTAATTGCCTGTTGGGAATTAATAGATTTTACAGTAGCGGCTTAAAGGAAAGGAAGGGAACTTTACTTAAAGTGCCTATCACCTCAATTCACTTTTCCATTTTATTCTTTCTCCGAAATCGTCCCAAATACATCGTGTTGTTTTTAGAACCTTTAGATTGAAATTTCACATTTTTGTTGGCTTTGAAAGACGGTAAAAGTGGTCACACTTTGATTAATAACCGAGCAATGAGGGGAATGGGTTCGATACCGGGTTGACGTCACAAATTAATTTGCATCGCTTCTTTCAAAGAACTATCTCAATGCAAATTAATCTGTGACGTCAACCCGGTATCGAACCCATTCCTCCTCATTTCTCGGTGCAGAGTAAAGAACCAACAAGCTCAACCGGGGCACATTGGTGGGAGGCAGTGATCTCACCACTGCGCAATCCTTGCACCCCAAAGCGTGAGGTATAAGTTATATTTTGCGATTCAATCAGTTTTGCATTAATTTAGGCCCCGGCAACACCGTAAGAAAACTTGAAACGCTGTTGTTTGCGGACGCTCAGTTCAGTCCAACAGTTCTATGTTGGTGAATTGACCGTTTTAATGTAGTAACTTTTTTTGTTAACAGCATGAAGGACACAACATCTTCTCCCATTTGAGCCCAGCAGAGTACAAAACCGTGCTGGGTTACATGAAGGAGTGTATCCTTGCTACTGATCTGGCTTTGTTCTTTGGCAACAAGTCCAAACTCAAGGATATTGTGGACAAGGGTCAATTCTTATGGGATAATCAGGAACACAGGTAAAAGTCTTGAATTATCCAGTTCCTAAATTAAAGCCCTCGGGTGTAGTGAGTCGGGGTCTTTCTAGTATCCACTGTTGGGGATAAAGGGGAAGGTGCTAGTCATGAGCCTCGATCTTCATTGCCAGGTATTTTTCTAGTGACATAGCTATCAGTGCAAAGGCGTTTCGTTATTATCAGCATATGGCACCTTTCAGATACAGAGTTCTCTGGCCAATGGTGGAATCCGTTTATCGGGGACATATTCTAGTTTTCGAAAATCGTAATCAGCGGCCATGTTCTTCAATCGAAATCAACCCCTTCTTCGCAACTCAGCTAACAAGGGGCTCGTGCCGCTATCCCAAAGCCAGGACGGTGTAACACCCCAAAAGCTTCCCCTTCCCGCAACCCAGCTACGAGCCTCATCCAAAACCCGAGACCCAAACCAACACTCGTCACTCCAAAACCATGGATAAATAGAATAAGCAAATAAATAATGTGAGAGGGGTGGGAGAATCAACGGCCAGAGAACGCAAACGTTACAGCGCACAACGTACGCTGAGAAAAGTAAATCTATTAACACATGCTAGCGCCCGCTTAACGCCTGGTAACCATTTACTGACTTCCAAAAGCCACATAGGCACTGCACACCAGGCCAAAAATAGGGATGTAGCTACGCAAATGCTATGAAACGCAAGTATGGTTGGCCAGAACACACGCAATGCTTCATGGACTTCAAAATTGTAGCAAGAGCGGACATCTCACTCTCTGCGAGTGAAAATGTAAATAAAGGATCTCGGGAGACGCCAGACGCCTATAAAACATTTGATACAAGGGAAGAAATGCGATCGCTCCAATAACGAGGCCCTTTCAACTTTGTTGTTGTTGTTGTCCCTGGAACTCTCCAGCAACACCAAATGACTTTTAAAGTTTTTTTCCCACTGTCAACTTACTTCTGGCCCCTAAAATTGGTTTATGTTCCTTTTCGCAGGAAACTACTAAGGGCCATTTGTATGACTGCTTGTGATTTGTCCGCTTGTACGAAACCTTGGGAAATCCAGCTGGAAATCGTCAAAGTTATCTACCAGGAATTTTATGCAGAGGTAAGAATTATATAATTAAATATCGTTATCCTTCTCTCGCGTTTCTAGTCGCGTTTTCATACGCTCACTTAATCTCGGTTATCTGCTTAAGGACTAATTCAAAGATATTTTTGCGCGGTTTACTGACTATGCGGGAAAAGCAGATCTTAACAAGTGTTCTTGAAATCCAAAAAGAAAACTGGAGTTAACCAGGCATTTTTCGAAGATAATTAATCAACAATATTTGTAAAAAGCTTTAAAGTACAAAGCAATGTATGGCGTTCTTTTCCAAATTCAAGCTTAATTATCTCTGAAAAATGCGTGATTACCCCCCAATTTTCTTTTTGGATACCAAGAGGACTTGTAATTTCTGCTTTCTCCGCATAGTTTTGAACAGCGCAAAAATATCCCTGTATTAATAAGCACCGCCGTCTCTCGAGATGCGCAGAACGTATGCGCAATAACAATAGTAGGCACCGTCCTCAAATACCGTACGATCGTGCCAGGTCTTGTCAAGGTGCGCTTGCTTGGAAACGAAGTGGTACCCAAACTTTTAGAAATTATTAAAAGTTAATTGAACAAGAATCCCATTCGCGATTGTTGGACGACGGCTACGGCAACGACAACGCCTCAAAACAATAAAATCATTGGCAAAAAGAGATAAAATAAACTTGCTCCCCGCGACACGCACGCAGTCTTAACACATCTTTTCACGATACATTGCATAACAACGACGTAGAATCAC
Organism: Montipora foliosa; assembly: GCF_036669935.1. NCBI lineage: Eukaryota > Metazoa > Cnidaria > Anthozoa > Scleractinia > Acroporidae > Montipora > Montipora foliosa. Next base: position 45,579,819 of record NC_090879.1, read on the forward strand.
CAAATCTGAGGTTTTGACGATAACGTGAGTATAAAAATTTGAACCTTACATACATACATACATACATACTTAATTGACCCCTCCCCATAGGGGCTTTTCAGGGCCAATGAAATACAACGAAACGACAAAACAAAACAACAACAACAACAACAACAACAAGTGCTAAGAGTCCCAACTGGTCGGAGGCAAACCATTTGGCTATTTACAATTGCAGCTGGGAAGTTGAACCAGGAACTACCAGGATCAAATTCAACGAGTGGTCAGAACGGGCCTTGAACCTGGGATCTCAGGATCTCAAGGCAAGCGCCTAACCACTGGGCCACTAGGCCATACGGGAGGTCAAGTCCCGGAGTTGTATGCGGAAGGCTCGAGCCCCTCCACGTGCCGACACCCGGTTTATAATAACTAGAAATATAATGGTTTCTGTTCGCTCAAATTCCGTTTCATATCATTTGACGGTGACCTTAAATGGTTGGCCTTGGACAGTTGTGTCGATTTCGATAGAAGCTCTGCAACTCTTGTCTCCCATTAAATTAAAGATAGACACCAAGATATCAAATAAACGCAAAAACTAAATTCAGAGGTTGCTGAAGTTGGAAAGACTTCGTAACCTGCTTTGAATGTTTTGTGTGCATGTTTAGGGTGACCTGGAGAAGGCCCAAGGAAAAACGCCCATTGCAATGAAGGACCGCAACACAGCTCACGAATTACCAGCTCACCAGGTGAGCCTACTCGAAAACTGAAAAAGCCTCTTGTGCAAATGTGACCTTGTTTTCCTTTGTTCTAAGATATTCTCCTTTGTTTTGTTCGTGTATTGTACGTCTTGAGCAGGTGGCTTCCCTTAATGCTCAGGGCCGTTGAATAGGCCAGTTTCGTATTCTAACGGTTGGACTGGATCTAGCATGAAATGGAGGCTAATGCGGGCAAATCTTTTAGAATGCAAATTAATTTGCCAGCATTAGCCTCCATTTCATGCCAGATCCAGTCCAGCCGTGAGAATTCGAAAATGGTCTATTTATATGCGATTGCCTGTGGTTGATATTCCTGTTTTCTGGTAGGTTGGCTTCCTAGTTGGAATTTGCCTGCCGTGTTATGAGCTGTTGCAGAGATGCATTCCTGAGACAAAGCCTTTTGTGGAAGGATCTCAGTAAGTGTTTGGTGTCACTTATAAAGGAAAGGAACTTTATTTAAGTGTCTAGTCGTACTAGCGCTGGAGCACTAATTGGGGACACTGTAAACTGAAATTAACGACTATTAACGCAAATCAAGTCAAATGTTGGTTTTTGAGGCGAGGGGAAACCGGAGTACCCGAAGAAAACCTCTCGGGGCAGAGTAGAGAACCAACAAACTCAACCCACATATGACACCGAGTCTGGGAATCGAACCCGGGCCACATTGGTGGGAGGCAAATGGTCTCACCGAGTGGCAGCAATTGAGACAAAATACGATAGAAAATCGAGCAATTTCAGTTTTTAGTGGACAAAAGTCTGTTACCAGAATAATTCTAAGTATTTTACAGGCCTTTTACATTTTCTTAAAGCTAAAGATATAAATAATTGCCTGAAATAACACCGAAAACAATTTCCCATGGGAACGAGAAAAATTAAATTTCAAAGGTCAGAGAAATTGTGCAAACACAGGTAGAATTTCATCATCAGTTTCATTTCACCAGCACTTTCAAGTGTTTCTTACGAAGTTCAACATTAGTTTTTGACATTTGGTGTTGCTAGAAATGATTTTTTTTTAGAAGATATTTAAAACAGTCGTACAGACGTTTGCAATGCGATGTATATAATCTTGGTACTAGGTTTTTGTCCACTTGTTACTCGAACTCCTGGTGGATTCCGTCTTAAGCTCTATTTATGCTTAGCTTCATGTGGAAACGCACAATTTGAAGGGTAGTTGAAGTCGTTGCATGTGGAAAGCGACAACTCGATCTTACAGTCTATGGTTTCTTTCTAGTGTGTGGAGGATGGAGGTTTTTATCGCCTCACCGTGACGCGATCTCTTAGTTTGGTAATATAAGCACGCACGCATTTTTCTCTATGCATGTGGATACACAAAAACTGTGTTAAACATCTGGGGCTGGTTGTTCAAAAGCCGTTGAATTCTATTACAGTGCACGAAATTAAACAAAAATTCCAGGTTGTCCCTATTTCAAAAGCCGGGCAACTAAACCCGTAAATGGTTGCCCTGATAAATGCTTGGTTGCCCATTAGAAAACTCCTTATTGATATGCAATCACATGGCGCTGGAGCTGGGTATCCCATAGTTCTAAGTGAGCGCGTGTGGGTTTTTTTTTTTTGTGTGAGTGGAATTTTAGCATTTTCAAAATGGAGTTTTCGAACGATCTCCATCGCCTATATGTTTGTGATATTGTCTCTTGCAATTTCGTATTTGACGATTTTTGTCAAAAGCCACCCTAATGTTCAAAACACGGGAAAATTCTCAGCTGCAGTAGATTAGTTATTGTTATCTTCACGACTACCGGACATTGGCAACAGAAAACCCAAAAGTGAATCGGTTGCTGCTTGTGTAATTCATTTTCTGTTTTTGTCTGGGTTGCCGTTGTTTTTTCTTCAGACAACCAGGCTTTTCATTTTACCAAAAACTACTCGCCCGTAAACTTTCTGGTGATCTGGGATGACCGGACAGCCGCTATTTCGAGCACTGCGGGCTCCCTCTAATCCCAGGTGATAAAACTTAACCAAGGAGTTTTATCTCTCACTCCCAAATGTTTTTCAACGCTGATGTTCGACAAAATTTTACATTAGAGGAAGTCAGTTTTGAGAAACAAAAAAAAGAAGCAAAAGAAACTTTAATTCAAAAGTTGAAAACATAAAACCAAAGTTACGCTAATCCTGGATTAAGTTAATCGGCTTTCGAACAACGTGGCGCTGAAGAAGTTACTGGTTTTGACGAGGAAAAGAAAATATAGACAGAGAAAGTAGTTCAGGACAACTCACCCCAGTTGTTCAAAGAGCGGGTAGACTAACTTAATCCAGTGGATAAGTCACTATCCCGGCGGGGGCACCCAAAGAGTAATTTCGGAAAATATCTGTTCGGAAAGAAGGTGGACTAGAAATTTCGAATCTTTTAACGTAGACTTTCGAGATGCACTGAGATTTTGGACCCTTTTATGAACAGATTTCCTAGATGTTTCGGGAAAAAAGTGAAGAGCCTGGCGACTGCATAGAAATTTCGAAACCACGTTGAAGAACGCCGCGGCTAGAAATATACTGACACAAGGAGAGGTTACGTTTATAGAAACGTTGGCCGTGTAGCACTTATATTTTAAACAGAGTTAACTGAATAGAGTGTAAGGTCACTAGCACTTCACCTTACACTCTATTCAGTTAACTCTGTTTAGAAATATACTGAGCTGAGTAAAAGTCAATGTACTATTGGAAATAGCATAAAGTTCGAAGATTTATAACTTCCATCATATTCGCCAAAGTTTGTTGGAGAATCATATTTTAATGAAGCAAACGTCCCCTAAAATTTTCGGGGGACAAAGGGCTACTACGTAATGAAAACTTTTTGATCAGACCCTTCACGATTGCTAGAACTTTCGGACGAGGCAAAAAAGCCACCTAGCCTAAAAAGATCCTGGATGCATGGCACAAACCTACAATCTGGGACAAAAGCTTTTGACACAAAATGCCAATCGAGCGTTAAGTCCACGATCCCTAATCTCTTACAGGCAAGTCAGTTCAATTGTTCAACCATACCCGCCCCATATTCTACCAATTTGATGACGAATTCTTAAAACGAACAAAAAATTACAGACCTGAAATTCCCCTAGAACATCTGGACAGATAAATGTTTTTAGGGCAGCTATGAACTCACTAAATGATCTTTTCAAGCCTTGTGGAAACCATTTTAGGTAACTGATTTTAAGACATCCGGTCTTCGGGTGCCCTTGACTATCCAGAGTGTAAAATGTACGTCAAGTTAAGCGTTGGACAAGGTTTTTGAACCCGCCTTTACTCATATGTGCTCAGAGTGACCACATTTACGGTTACGTAACTGAACTCTGTTAACAGATTGGACCTGTTGGAAAAACCTCTTACTATCCGAGTTCGAGGTCCGTTCTGTAAGTTACGGACCGAGTTTTTTTCCCATTGATTTATGGCCCAATCGCGAAGCGCGTGGGCCATAAATATAATTATTTCTAGTGGTATTTTAGTGTGGCCCAGTGGGGACGTTCAAGACCCGCTCTGACCACTCGTTGAATTTGATCCTGGTTGTCCCTGGTTCAACTTCCCAGCTGCACTTGTAAATAGCCAATTGGCCGGAGGGCCAGTCGGGATTCTTTTGTTGTTATTGTTCTGTTCCGTCGTTTCGTTGTGTTTCATTGGCCCTGAAAAGCCCTTCGCCCTTCAAACAACTGGGGCCTGATTTTTAGCTAAAAGTTTCACGTTGTTATAAACGTGTATCTCATTCGCTTGTTTTGTATACTTCTCACTCCCTCTCTCAATCGTGAAAAGGTCCAATCTGCAGAAGTGGTCACGGATGGCTCAGCATAATAGAGCAGCGTTAGATGCGATGAACAAGAACTCGGACGAATCGGGAAAGGATAGGGCAAAGGGAGGCGATACCGATGACAGCAACAAGAGCGATGAGAAGAAAAATAGTGCTGAAGAAACACAAGTAAGTGACTGAAAAGGACTATAGTATTATCGATGTTGGACGGATCGTCGTAGTATGGTGAGGAACATAATCAGTTGCAAAGAAACTTAAAATTTCCAGGCTTAAACAGGAATGGAAACCAGGGTGGTGCGAGCTCTAGATACAAGAGGCCAGTTTCGTATTCTCAGCACGCTTAGACTGGATCTAATATATAGATTTAGCCAAGTCTAAAAGCGGAGCTCCCTGTCCGCGTTTTGGTGTTTCCGGTTACTCATTTTCTTTGCTTTCTTCTAAGAAAAATTCATTGCCTAACTAGTGAATTCCACGGTAAATTTCACGCTCAAAACCGATATCGCAGGAATCACGAAGCGATGAGTGCGATATCGATTTTTCGAATGAAATTTACTTTGGAATTCACCACTTTGGCAATGAGTTTTTCTTGAATCATATGAGTTTTAAAAGAAAACAAGCACGCCCTCAGCGAGCGAATGGAAAAGGAAAAAAGCCATTTCGGAGTCAACTGTCAATAGCCAGCGAAAAGGAATCACGCTAAAATTAGAAACCGTCAGGAAACTTTGTCAGTTCAAGGCCAAAAAAGAGTTTTACTGATGTACTTTATTCCACTTTATCTGAGCAAACGAGATCATTCACATTTTGATGTGTTTCATTGAAACACGCCAGCTTGGTATGGAACAAGAATGGGCAAAATACGGCAATACAACCAAGAAAGGACAATGAAACTTCAAACAAGATCCGCGGCAACAAATTACCTCTAGGTGCTTTAAACAAACTTCTGAAAACACAAGTTAGTGATATTTCTCCCTAATTTTACGAGAACTCCTCGCGATTACGTGTTTATAATATAAGGGCACAATTTTCTTGTCACTGTCGAGGCAGATCAAAAAACAGTTGGGCAAACGGATTAAAAAAGCACTTGTTCGTTCGCATTTTAGAGCAAAACAAACGAATAAATCAACTATTTCTTTATGTCCAAAAGAGTACAGATAATTGTTATTTAATTCCAGTTGAAAGTTTCATTCCTGAACAAAGGGAAAATCCATTAAACCACTTTTTAGAAACACGCATCCTTACAAATAAGAAATGGTTTAGTGCCCAAGGAAAAAATTTGTGGAGTAACTTCTTCCACCAAGTATGAGCTATTACTGGTATTTTGTTTTGTCGTTGTCGTTCTCTTTCTCTATCCTTTCGTTTCTGTTCTAGTCATAGGTCCTCCAGCCATCATGCAACTTTATCAGAGCTTCTAAAGATTTGCCAAAACTTGCAATACAGAGAAAAAAGCAGCTCTATTCAAATTAAAAATAAATACTCAGCCTTAAGTTTATATCCCTCCGATGCTTGACTTGAATGACTGCGTAGCCACCAGTGTGGTCCACAACTATCATGATATGTCTAACTGGATTGAAACCAGCGAAAAATACAGAAAGGAGACATTTTCCAAACCGTTTTCCTCCTGAACACGAAAAGCGTTGACTGGGTAAGAACTATAGTTGACGTAGTATCGCTGTGTAGCCGCGTCGAGCCACAGAAAGCGCGCCAAAAATAAAGCCTCGTTTATGTTTAGGTGAGTTAACCTGGATTGAGCCTGCAATCCACTCGAAAACCAGTACCTGCTCAGCGGTCAACTTTAAAAAAAAAACAGCTGACCTCGGTGAGCTCTAAGCTTGAGCCCGCGATAGGGTCACGTACTGGTCATCGGATACCTTGTTTTGACAGGTGTCAATTGGACAGAGCGCAAAAACCGCTAGACATGCGCACTAGAATCACACTTGTGTTGCCGCCATTCCATTTTCAAAATGGCGGACGACAAATCAAAATCCACCACGTCATTGTGGAGGCTGTCACGCTGCTGCCGTTCCTCTGAGAAAATTTGCAAAAAGATGATCTGAATCTGCCATCATTCAACGATGCTTCAGAGCCGTCAGGGAAGAGATCGGACCAAAACCAGTTCGCCTAAAGCAATAGAGTTTTTGACCAGCTTCGAAGCTTCATTTGACGTTCGTTGTTTAGAGTTTTGCGTTTCTTAAGGTGGTCGGTTACTCTTTAAGCTCAGAACAGAGATATGTTGGAGGTAAATTGTTTTCGCGAAACATATCAAATATGACTTTTTTTTCGTTGATATGAAAATTTTTGAGAGGTGTTTAAAGGTGGAATTCCGATTTCATACACCAAGAGAGACTTTTTCAAATCGAAGTTTGAAGAGAAGCAGGTTTTTTTACCGCTAGTGTTCGTCTTCACAGTTGTAACCGGTTTTACACAGAAAAGCGAAGTCCAGTGCCTTATACTTTCACGCCACTCGATATAGTTTGTGAGGTTTTGGGGTCGTAAGTTGTCATGAAATGCATATAACGTACATGTATGTTTTTAACTTCGAGTTAATATCTTGTCGACATTGTTCATGTAATACAATGTGAGTTTTCTCGCTTTATAAGCCAAGGCGACAGAGCGGCTGCCTGTTATATTTAAAACAGCGGCAAATATTGACAACAAACCCTGTTATTTTTTTTCCCTTTAACAACGTTCATTGCTATGTTTTGTGTAACTAAAAATAAAATATGTCAACTGTCACATCTGACTGCTGGGGAATTGTGTGCTTTTTCAAGTTTATGGGACTCTTTGCAAAGGGCGAGTTAAGTTAATTCAACAAAGTAAGCTGCTTTTTCCATTTAGAGACTGAAAATGTCAGCAAAGGTGCTCTAGTTCAATGTGCAAAGCGCTTTTTTTGGCTTTTGATGCCAGCAAAACAGTTCACCACACTAGAAAAATTTTATTTGAGGGCCACTTGCTACTGGCTCACAAAGACTACAGAATTTGCCACATGGATGAATACATTTCACCAATGAAGGTGAGTGATGGAATAAAATTACAATAGTCTGCCCTGAATTGAATTTTCCCTACCCCTCAATATAGATTCTACGCCCCCTTCTTTGTCAGTGCCAAAAATCTGCCAAGAGAACTGAAGCACTAAGTTACACAGAATTAGTCAGACAGGTAGAAAACCCTCAAGGATCAAAGGCAGGAGCTGGATATTAAGCAGAGAAAAATCAAGAACGAAAACAAAAACTTTCACAAAAAAACATGAAGGTAAGTATTTGGGTTTAGCTCATTTACGACAATGACATGCCAATGCCTTTGCAGTACTAACCCCCCCCCCCCCCCCTCCCCTCTCTTCACCAAGACACACACACCACTGACAGCATTATATTGAGTGCCACAGGCTGTTGGCTGTAATCAGTAACACACTAAACATGCTTTATTTCATATTATTATTTACATGCACAGAACAAACTGCATTGAATGCGATGCACAACCCCATGAATTTCTCAAATTGCTTTTGGCCTATTACAAGACCTGTGAGAAAACCACACCAAAAAGTTAGCTCACTATAATAAGGTAAAACAGATATCATTTTCATAATGGTCATGCTCTACAATGTAGCTGTGTCACCGAACTCCCAAGGTCAATAATTTTCCTATTATCCTAACAGTAAACACTTAATGACTGGTCCCGAGGGAAACAGTTCATTTTGTTTCCCTAAAAATTTCCAATGTTCCCCTGAGGCGCAGACGAGGGAAACAAAATGAACTGTTTCCTGAGAGACCAGTCATTAAGTGATTTGTTATATAGCACAAATAGGAAAACATGCAATGGGAACAGCAACGGTGGTCGTCGGTCAACATTTGCGGGCAACAGTGCACTGTTACCCTCTGACGTCATAGATTTTGCACTGGTGCCCGCTCAGAGACTTTTGAACGGCAAAAGTGTTATTGTTAGATGTCATGTGACCTTGAAGTAACCAATGAGAGCATGCGCTGCTGGGGGCAAAAACAGTTATACAACAAATATAATTATTATTCAACATAACACACTTTTGCAGGAAAAACAAGATCAGCAACACAAATCAAATGTTGAATTGAGAGAAGAAAATGTCATGCTTCACAAAAAAGGACAAAGTTATAGAGACAACACAGTTTTCAAGAAAAATATTGGACTGACATAAAAATTAATACCATGCACATGTAACCCTGAGAAAAAGCACCCCAAATGCCTAAATTTCCAATATAGGTTTTAGTCAGAACAAACTTTTCCTTATCACAGACTTAATTCTTATGGTCGTTAATTTTCTTTCTAGTGCAAATAATATTGAACAAAACAAATAGTGTATTGTAATAATCAACTGATGTATGTTTAGTATTTTTTCCTTTCATTTTCCCGAATTTGTTCTCCACCTATATATATCTGTTTGGGTCAAGTTAGCAGAAAATTGGGGAATCCACTCAAAAGAGACACTTGTAATACCACTGGCAGTACTAAATCCTAACATTACTCAACAACAATGACAATATTATTTGTGTTCCTTTAATATATGTTTTACAACTAAAGGAGACACTGCATTTAGCTCTCTTGTGCACCATACAATTTCACAAGTCACTAGTCAACCACTAAACAAAAAGAGGAAAGAACTTATGTGATCCAGACAAAATGGGAAATTTTGGTGGTTAACATTCTCCAGACCTGTTTGAAAATATCTTCCATGCCACAATGTATTTACAATATTGAAAAGGGTTTTCCGTGAACCAAGAAAGCTAATCTGCAGAGAGTAAAAGTAGGTTGCTGTACTACTGCACAACCTCAGTTTCTTCGTAAATCAGGTATGGCTACCATTTCCAACAAACAAAAACAATGATAAAACCATTACACAGAAAGTGAATAATGACAGTGTAAGTACAAGGGGAAAGATAATACCTTACATTATGAAATTTTGAACCACCGATACTGTGTTTTTAGCTTTCTGATTGGTTCACTCACTCTCAGTTAACAGCTCTTATACAGTATGACATAATATGGAAACTGATTGCGTCAAGTGTTACCACGCTGGAAACTGATTGGCTTTAAATTTGTCCAAGTGTTAAGAATCAAATGAAAATGTAATAAAACAATAATTAATGGATATGATTGAGTGGTTGATCTCATATCAACATGCACTCATGGAATTATAATAATATTATTGTTCATTATTGTCTTGTGCTATAGGAATTATATGCTTATTAGTATAATTACTGAAAGTTCTCTGCGCTGATTGGTTGTCATTGAGATGATTATTCTTACGTGATAATCACCTAAGCGGTTTTTCAAAATAGCCACAAGCTGTTTTGTTGAGGTGACAGACGAATAAATTAGTTGTTTTAAAGAAAATGTGTATTATTCAAATAATCAACTATGTAATAGGCGATTTGCATGATGGCATCATTTACTAAGAAATTGAGTTGCTTCTATTGTCAGGCAAATTTAAATTATTGTTTCCGATATTCCCTTAGACTCTATGAATGTTGGTGAATAAAAACCTCAACTTCATCTCGGTTTTTATTAACCGATATTCACCTTGCCTTCGGCGAATAATAATTGTTAATAATTATTATTTGGTGTTCATACTAATTTTTAGTGTTAAAGAATTTTCAGTCAGGGGTATGCATCTAA
>NC_090879.1:45594946-45602446 GCF_036669935.1 Montipora foliosa
CTGCTTAAGGTAAGATTGTCACGCAGAAGTGCTCAGGAGTTTTTTCTTTCGTGTTTCCATGTTTTGAGTCATTCAAGATCGAGTATTTCGGTCTGTCCCACAACTGCAGCTGTCACAATCTACCAGAAGCCGAACAACAATGCTAATTAAATGAGGCTCTAATCTGAGTTCCTGTACTTGTACTAGCTGGCGACTGCATTTTTGCATTTGGCGACCATGTTTTCTTTGATAGTCGCCAAAAGGCGACTTGGAATTTTTTTTAATTTCGAGCCCTGACATCTGGTTAAATTTAGCAATACGAATCGGTATATCATGAGGCGCCTTAGAGGTATTTATTATTTACTGTTACACAAGAGAGGATGAGTTAAGAGAGCAGATTCCTCATACTTGGGCCTCTTGCAATGACAGTTTTTAAAATCTAATTTTAGCGCATGGTTCAGCTACACAGCTACTTTTAGAGAAGCATCTGATTGGCAAGTTGTAATATGTGCGGCTTGAGCAGCTTGTAAAAAAAAATAGTAGAGATCACTCGAATAACGTAAACTTTCCAACATTAGGTTGCCGTTTGCGTTCTACAGTCTGAAACAGAACTGTTGAGAGCTTTTGCCCCTCGCCACATTTCGCAAAGGTGTGAAACAATGTCACGAAACGCTTCTCTCCACCCCTTCTAAAGCTAAGTCAAAGGCAACACCAATTGTTTTTCTTGTTTTAAGAATTTGTTATCGATTTGGTAGGATATGATTCGGAGATGGTTAAACAGGTAAACTGACTCGGCTGTAACAAATTCAAGGCAGATCCTGGAATTGAGGCTCAATTGGCATTTTTGTGTCAACAAGTTTTGTCCCAGATTGTAGACTTTTACCATGCATCCAGGACCTTTTTAGCCTAGTGTAGTGCTGTTGTGACTTGATAGCTCATTCTCATTCAGTTTCTTGGTACTGTAAAATAGGATAGATAATTACATTAGCCGGTCATCTATAATAACTTCAAAGAGAAACTGCAAAGTAATGACAATAGAGAGATTGAAACCACGGGTATATATCTATTTATTTATTTATTTATTTATCTATCTAATTTTCTCTAATCCACAATGACAATAAATATAAGGGCCAATGTACAGAGATTAAGGTTCAAGGCATAATTAAGTTCCCCTTGTCGGATATGGCAAACTTCAGGTTGAAATTTGCGTTTTGCGAAAAATCGAAGAAACTTGTTGCATTTCGGCCTTCTTTTTGGCTGTAAGCAACGGTATCGAGCAAGAAATAATTGAGTAAGAGAATTATCATAGGATTAAACGGCCTACCGTCTGCCATTAGCCGAAAGATGCATCAATCAAAAATGTTAAATGTAAACTGAATTAAGTTATTTATCAACAAGTGGTTGTAATTGAATTGTAGCTGTCAATCGGCGATGGTTGTTTTAGTAGTTCACGAATAGGACGCCCGTTACCATAATAACAGAAGTTTCTATGAAAAACGATATCAGAGTGTTTTTTAGGTGACTCTCGTAGACCTGGGATGCCAATCAAAAAGTCTGCTCCAACGAGCACAAAGGGATAATTCATAGTCATGCTACCTTTACGATACTTAAAACAATCGGGAAAAGGAAACACGAGCTTTCCACTAAATTTGTCGCGTCAAAACTGTATAATCCACTTTCTGAAAAAATAAAAACAAAAACAAAAAACCAGTGCGGACAGTTGTTTCTAAAAATAGGCAAGATTGCCCATATGCGGGAGTCGCCTGGCTTTTGAAGAGCAATGAGCCTTTGTAAATATGTACGTATGTGTGCACATGCTTATTTATTTGTTTATTTATTATATTTTATTTATTGACCTGCAGGGCCCGGTTGTTCGAAAGTTAACTTTGGTTCCATTTTTTCAACTTTTGGATAAATGTTTCTTGTGTTTATTTTCGTTTTTCAAGGTTTACTTCCTCTAATGTAGAATTTTGCCGAATATCAACGGCGAACAACATTTGGGAGTAGAGAAATGAACTCCTTGGTTAATTGTTAATCTGGGATTAGCGTTAAACGGCTTTTGAACAACCAGGCCCGAGATTGTAAAAAAAATTGTTTTCTCTCGTAATTTGACAAGCGGTTGCGCGTGTTTTTCCATTTCTAGTTCGGTAGATTTAATTTTCTAACACTCTGGCTCTACACGCGCGTTTTTGAGACGCGGACGGGAACCGGAAGTGAACTTTTTTTCCCTTTTAACCTGTTTTCACACAACCACATTTACATTGCTAAGTATTTTTTCTCCATTAGCGATGATTAGTATAAAAATTTGGGAGACACCACTGTCCTGGCACGTGAAATTTTCTCTTCCGGTTGCCGTCCGCGTCTCAAAAAGCGTGCGTGCTTAAGCTCCCTACTAACGTGAAATGACCAACTTTGCGTTTTTATAGGGACCTTGAGTTCTCGATAACGGTAATATTTATGACGTTCTCTTCAATTATTCACGCCGTTCATACCAATTATTTCCCAGGAAAATTGGTACATGTTTCCATGCCGAATTACTTAATAATCACAGAACTTACTGGAATAACGCGAAGTTCTACTTTCAGACGACGATATCCTTGCCGCCGTCGTACCTTGCTTAAGTTCTTTAAATGTAAGAGAAAACAGGAGAGATGTGAAATATATGTTATATTCTTATCTGGTTTATTTGAAGGAGAAATGATTCCAATTCCACACTTCGACTCTGTGCACTGAAATCAAGGCCGAAGGCAGTCATAAGCAGCCTAATGCTCACGTAATTGTTCCTGTTTTCTCTCTAATTTTCCTATTAATTTTTATAAGTACAGGTAGCTTGTTCTCTGTCGCGCCGTTTTGGTTTCACTGTAAAATATTAAAAGGTACTTCAACCAATGAAGTCCGAAACATAACACTGTTGTGAAAAGATTTCTATTCCTTTATGGTGATGATCATGATGACTCGGGGCATGAGCCCATGACTGGGGCAAACAACATCCCTATATTCCTGTCACGGCGTTTTCACAGACAGATTTATTTTTAGAATGAATTCTCCCGCAGGAGCCCGATGACCAATCACAAGAAAATAGCTTGACGTCATAGCGTCACCGAACCGGAACTGCCTTTTTTTATTTTGCGGAAAAGGTAGTCCAAAAATAGATCGGTTTGTAAAAACATTCAAAAGGAAGCGTGATTCGCAGGACACTTTTTGAAAGTACTAATTTACCTTAATGAAGACTGCTGACGGATTATTTTCCGGTTGGTCCCTGTGCATTATCTTGTTTTATGCCAAGACGATTCAAGTTTTGATACGTTCCATAGACGCCCCATTAAGATTGCCATCACAAGCTTGGATGTCCTCCAAATTCCGCAAGAGTCTTTCGCCCATGACGAGCATGAACTCGTTCTAAATTATAAACATCCTATTTCGATCAGGGACCACTTAAAGGGCATATCACCTCAACGCACTTTTCCACTTCATTTATTCTCCGAAATCGTGCTAAATACATTGTGTTAGTTTAGAACCTTTGGATTAATTACCATTTCACTTGTTATTGGCTTTGAAACACCGGAAAAGTGGTCCTACTTTGAGCCATAACCGAGGAATGAAGGGGAATGGGTTCGATACCGGTCACGTCTCAAATTAATTTGGATCGCTGTCTCAATGCAAAGAAGTCTGTGACGTCAACCCGGGATGGAACCCATTTCCCTTTATTGCTCGGTTATGGATCAAAGTATGACCACTTTTTTCGTCTTTATCCAATAAAAAAGTGAAGTTTCAATCCAAAGGTACTAAAAACAACACTGTGTATTTGAGACAATTTCGGAGAATAAATAAAGTGGAAAAGTGTGTGGCGGTTATAGGATTCTTGAGGTCGCTCTAAGGATAACGCTTCGACTCAACTCAATGCTTCATAAGCTCGTTTGACTCAACCAAATTCCCCGCCGGCTCAGTCCCACAGTTTCTTTAGAAAGTAACCCCTTCATTTGTCTAACATCATTAAATCCTGCCTTTCTACAACTGAACCGTAGGCTGGGGTGGTTTGGGAAGGGGGGGAGGAGGGCGGTCGGACAAAACCCATCTCCCCACTGCCAGAAGAGCTTCGCTTAAATCAGCCAGCTTATACATATTTTAAAGTTTACTTATCTCATCTATAACTAACTTAAACTAACTATATATTCTTATTTTTAAACTAAAACTATAGTGAACAGCACACTGCCACAGGTGAACTGTTCTTGTAAAACGTGTTTTATTCTCCCACGCGTTTCGTCTAACTTTCGTAGACTTCTTCAGCAAGTTTTAAAAGCAAACACACTGCACCAGTATTTATAAGCCATATTTGTGGCTATTACGTTCTGGCGCCATAAACCAAGAAGGCTTGGCCGGATTTACGAACTAGAAAAGGCGAAGTTGTGAAATATTTTCGTAAGGCGAGATAAAGATTTGGGGGCCATAGCTTTAGACTAAGAAAGTTAGATGAAACGCGTCGGAGAATAAAACATGTTTTACAAGAATGGTTCGTGGCAGTGTGCTGCTCACTAGTTTTCGTTTAAAAATTGCGCCGTCTTAACAACTACATGAGAGCATTTCGGTCGGAAATCAAATGGAAAGGCCCGTTTCGGTTTCTTCCGACCGGAATATTTGGATCACCTCTGGAGGTGGTCCACTTATTTCGGTTGGAATATTCCGACCGAAATTCGCCGTTCCATTTTTGACAAACCGGTTCTTTTCCCTAAGGGACGGACCATTAGAAAAGTGATGGGGGGGATGGGGAAAAAACCAAAAAAAAATTCATGCAAGGGAAAATGCCAAGAAAAAAAATTCACGCAAAGAAGAAGGTAAAGAAAAAAAATTCATGCAGAAGGAAGGTCCAATTGTGACTTTTATTTACAGTGCATTTCACAAAACTTTGGACAGGCGATTTGCGAAGTTCGTTGTAAATTTCATAAGTTCGCTTTGAACTTGAGAATTTCAATACGTAACTGTCAATCAAAGGGCAAACTTTGAAATTGTTAAAAAGGGTTGACAGCCCTACACGACTCCCTTGTACGTGATCTGGTTTCTGTTGCCTTTGTCATAATTTTGCTCTCTTGATCAGTACATATTTGAATGGACGCCTCTTTTAGGCGGTTCGTTTAGTATTCATTTAGCAATAGTTTTTGCCCTATGAGGCTTTATATTTGAATCTCTATACTGCTGTGTGATACGTTTTCTTCCAAGAAAATGGTTGGTCTCGAAAGTAATGTTTTTAGTTTCTTGGTGTTGATTTTCTCAGCAGTAATGTGAATGTGACCTTATGGCGTCTCGCTTTTGCGCCAATTTAATTCTAGGCTCGACCGATATATTCATCGGCGGTAGAAGCGAGTGATCTTCTGGTTTTAAATGTTTGACCCGGGCCCGGGTTCATTTTGTCTTTGAACGCCTTTTACATTGTGCCCTGTATCAGTGAGGTAGCTGGCTTCTTATAGGCTTTGCATGTATGCCTTTCTTTTCTGCGTTTCTTAGGAGATCGTTATGCTCTTTGGAGGCGTTGTTTTTTTTTAATTCTTTCACTCGTTCTTGTGACTTCTTCAGCGTGTTTTGGTTTGTGACCATGGTCAGTATCTGTCCTCCTTGAACCTCTGGAGTTAATTCGTTCTCGTCGATGCTCTTTTGATATTTGATGTCGATGTCTTTAGGTTGCTTCTTTGTCGAGGCATTAAGATAACCCGACTCTAGATGGAAGTTCTCTGACATATTATTTGGTCAGGCAAGACCGCGGTTTCGATCCTATCATGTGGATCTCATCAGTTGCCGATAGCTTGATTCAAGGTGAAGAGCTTTGTCTCTCTTTGTTTCTCATGTGTATATATCATTCTCACATTCGCTCAAAATAAAATTTGTAATAAATAAATATTAGAATTTGGTATCTTTGTAAATATTCTATAAAATTATTTGTGCCCACGATAAAAATTAGAGGATGGGTCTTATCGCCGTGAATAATGATTCTACAATAAAATGAAAAAGAGCATTTACATGTAGTAGTAGTGTTAAAACTTTCAGAGAGGCTGTGTTGGTGAATGGAGTATGGCATCATTATGATAGGCTGTGGGAGAGGAATTCCAGAGGGCAGGGACTGCAAAAATGTACAGGGAAGCCGTCCACTCCAAGTGGCTTCCTCCTCTCTCACTGTGTGTACAGTTTCGAAAAGATTTTGCATTAAAAAGTGGCATGTATCCTTTGATCTGTTGTGAGTGTAGAATAATTTATACATCACAAAAACATAGTTAATGAATCAAGATTTCACTGTTAAAAAAAAAGCAATATTTGTCTAAAAAAAAATTCGTGCAGGGGGTTTCACCTGGAAAAAAAAATCTCCACAAGCAGTGCGCGAAAAAAAAAATTCGTACCAGCTGAAAATCCCCCACACCCCCCATCACTTTTCTAATGGTCCGTCCCTAATTAGGGAATTCGGAAAAGGGATAAAAAGTGGCAAGAGCCATTCCTATTGGTTGGCCCGGTTTAATCGGAAAATTTCGTTCCATTTTCCTTCGGTATTCCCACTTATCTCTGACTGGTCGGTTTGGCATAATGGCAAGCACCCCTGGTTTCGGGATGAAACGATACGTTTTTTCTAATAAATATATGGCTGCTGACCCAAAAGCATACAGGCTTGAAATTTCTCGACACTGTCTGAGATTTGTTGTGATTTACATGAGACCGGTACGAACTCAGACCGGTATGAGAATTTCGGCTCGTCTCGGTCTGAGTTAATTGTCAGGGCGGTCTCATGTAACGCATAAAAAGAAATGTACGGAAGCTGATACGTACTCATGCCGGTCTGAGTTCGTCCCAGTCTCATGTAACTACCCCCTACTTCATGTACTAACGATCTCAGACGTCCGTGGACAAAGGTTTTTTTTTCAGCCCACGTCACGGACCGTTGATCTCAGTCTGTGGTTAAAACATTCTGATCACGAGATAAATTTTTTTCTGGCTCTGCGGTTTCGAAAACACCAATCTCGTGACACTATTTTCTGTTGCTCTCCCCAAAGAGAAAAGCGCGAAACGATGTTGACGGCGACTAAAACTGGCCGAAGCTATTACGGCTAACCCAGGAAAAGCCTTGTCTGAGGAAATAAGAAGCAGCTGGAAACTTTTCATCAAGTTTTTTTCTTTTCTCGGCCGTGGGAAAAACGAAGGAAAAGCGCCACGTGATCGGTAATTTCGAAACCGCAGAGCCACAAAAATGTTATCACGTGATCATATCTTTTAATAGGCTAGTTTCGTATTCTAATGGTTGGACTGGATCTGGCATGAAATGGAAGATAATACGGGCAATTTAATTTGCATTTGAAAAGATTTGCCCGCAATAGCCTCCATTTCATGCTAGATCCAGTCCAGCCGTGAGAATTCAAAAATGGTCTATTGCAGACTGAAGGCAACGGTCCGTGAACGGACGTCTGAGATCGATAGTATGCAGCTACCCCCCACCCCGCACTCGCTGCTCATCCGAAAAATTGTCAATTTCACTAAAAACATCGTGGA
>NC_090879.1:45604946-45614946 GCF_036669935.1 Montipora foliosa
TTGGCGATTAATAACTTTTCTTTGTGTAATGAGTTGGCTTTAAAATATTGAGATATAAGGTTCATGATCTTTCATAATACTGATATCTAACCTAGCTGGTAACCTTGTTCAGGTCTAGCCATACACGATTTTGTGCGAGTTGATAAATCTGCCAGGAAATTAGAAAAAAACCGGCCTTTTAATCCACGCGATTGAATTGATCTGTTCTTAGAAAGCGGAACCCTTTTAGCGAGTTCGTTACAGGAAGAATCTGTGAAAGTAAAAGAAGTTAAACGGTTTGTTTGGTTTGAGCCAACAGCGCTTGCTTGATGCCTTCATAAATTTATTAAAATGTGTACAGTTGGTTACGTGTTGTCCATACTTGTAAACCTTTTTATATACAGCTGTTCATATGGTTAATTTTTATGACTACCGTAGTTTGAAAATTGCCAAGTAGACATAATGTGTCATAAGTGTGTAATTTACATCAGCTGTAATTTTTGTATTTATTTTTATTATCACATTAATACCAGTACCAGTGGGATAACTTAACAAACATGCAACAAGTAAAGACAAGAAACCACTGAGAAAAAAATTAAAATTTCACTCCCAAGAGGTAACCTCTTTGAGATCAATATTATCTTGCAATGGACAAAGTAAGAACTGTAAGTGTCACTTTTGGAAATGAAGGGTCAATAGTCCACTCTTAATTTGATATTAAAAAGTAATGTTGATAGGTTTATTGGACTGTGGATGTTCAAAAGTAGGTCTTGTTGCATCATTACATTCATTCATTTTTTTAACCCTAGTCAAGGGCTTAAATGCCACTTGAAACCAGTATTTTCAGTTCAGTTTGTTCTCACTTGGGTCACAAATTGGCAGACTCTATGGCTGCTTTTTACATGTAACTATACTGTATATCTGAAATAACTCAAAACACATGACTTTTTGTGATTGGCCAAATAATTGCCCACCTGTCAATCAAATTTTGGCAAAAAAACGTAGCACTGAGGTTTGTAGGCTGGCCATTTCTATTGCATTTCTAGTGTACTTGATAATGGAATTTAAGTGTTTTCACTTCATTTATAGTGTTATTCATTATTAGTATTAGTATTAGAAGTAGTTTGTTCCAATGGTTACATGTATCTTTGCAGAGGAATGGAGAAACACCAGAAAGCATGACATCAAAAGATGCTGCCATGTTTCCAATTGTTGCCAGCTGTACCCTATTGGGTCTTTACGTCTTTTTCAAGGTATGCAGGGGGCATGTGTGATGTTAATCTTTGTAACTGGAACAAGAAAACTTCTTTGCCAGCAAAATGTATTACTGTACATTAAAGGAACCTTACTTTATATGTAAATGTTACAGATCATTGCCATGTTTTACCCACTCATCTGTTAGCTTTACTGTTACTGAGAGCCTCAATATATTTCCTCAGGACAAAGTTGATGGCAATGGTACTGTAACTGAATATACACTGTAATAAGGACGACAATAATAATTTTGAAAAACGTATGTGTTGACACAATGCTCTTTGCTAAAACTTGAAAGGTTGATAAAGTATAGCATGTACATGTAGCAGCAGTACAGTTGTATTAAAGTACATTGCCTTACTTAAAACCTAACTGGAGATAACAAGTCAGCTCAATCTAAACAATACAGCTGTAATCTTGCTGGAGCTGAATTTGAATCAATGTTTAAGACAATAATTATTATTGTTTCAGTCAGTGGTCACACTCTAGAAATTTTGTTCCTCAGTCACCATGCAATTGAAAACTAGAAGGAAACTTAAATACACATGTATCAAATCCTCTAAAATTCAGTGTACATGTAATAAATTCATGTGACATTGGTTTGTGGAAAATCATTGACTCTGAACAGGTTTGTATATTGGTACGTAAATTAACAGGTGATGAGATGCAAGCAGACTCAACAAAACAGTATTACATGTACTTGTATGTACAGACTATAGTATACCCCCAAGTCAGAAAATCAAGTTGTTTATGATGTTGAAAAGAGAATGGCGCAGCACTCTTCCAACCATACAATGTACCTCTCTCTTAATTATTTTCTCAGTTATATGTATTGACTTACATGTACTACTGTTGCCAATTTAGTTTTGAAATTAATAATAACTTTCTTCATTCTAGATATTTAGCAAAGAATACATAAACCTCCTGCTTACTGTATATTTCTTTGGTCTGGGAGTTTTAGCTGTGACTCATCTGCTCAGGTAATGGGCAATTTTGCATAATTAACAGTTTCACCCCAGAACTGGCCCTTGTTGACGGGTAAAATCTTAGGAGGCAGAGGATTTTTAGTGGGTGTACATGTAGGTATCGATAATCCTTTTGCTTATGGGGATCCCAATTGACAAGTCAAGTCATCTGACAGGAGACAATACAATACAATACAATGTAATGTAATACATACTTGACTGACCACTCCACATAGTGGAAACAAGGAAACAACTGAACAGAATGCCAACAGTACAACAACTGTTAAGAATCCCAACTGGCTGGAGGCAAACCAGTTGGCTATTTGCAACTGTGGCCAAGAAGTTGAACCAGGAACTACAGACACAAATTCAACGGGTAGTCAGAATGTGCCGCTCTGAAGGGTACATGTATGGTTTTCAAGCAGTTTACTCGAGGATAGGGTATATACATCAGAGCGTTTGGGTATATACTGTAGGGTATCATTATTCATGAAACTGAAACCAGGAATTGCCACTCAAAAATATGAAAAGATTAATTTGGCAAAGTTCAAGTTTAGGGTACCAAAATGTAACTGAACTAGTTCTGGTATAGGCTAAGGGTTCCAGGGTCCCTGCAGCACGGGCGCCCCCCCCCCCCCCCCCATCCCCATCCTGCACGTGGGTTTAAACTTTTGAACACTCATGTGGATACTAATGTGTACATGTAGATGAGGAATGTTCACTGACCCATTTAACCTCTAGAAAACTTGTTTACTTGTAGATCATGATCAAGATTAAATTTTGCCAAAAAGGGGTTAGGGTTAGGGTAAGAGCTGTTTGCTGTGTCATCATTTTCGTACATGTAATGTTCAAAAAGCCAGCAGCAGTGTTTTATCAGGTTTAAAAGTATGAGTCAACAATACAGCAGTGCTCTAAATTAGCAGTCGTCCTGTAGGCCCAAATGACCAGAAATTTTACCTGGCAACTACAATAGATGTTGGTAAAATGAAAAGGTTGGTTGCCCAAAGAAAAGACAATGGACAACCCAGCAAAAAATAGAAAATGAATTACCTACATGTACGCTCTTAAGCAAGGACGACGATGATGGCTATGAGATGCCACAAAACAATACATGTAGGTTTGATTAACCAAAACACTACAGCTGTAGCTCTTCAAGGCTCGTGCATGCCTTTCATATTTTGATAAATTTCCCTGCTGTTCTCGTCCTGACATGTGACATGAAATGATCAAATTTGAGGTTATGTGGAGGACTCAAGCATCTGGCGATGAATTTTCAATTTTCTCCCCAAACATCCCCACCGCTCGTACCAATTTTGTTTCTGGAATTTTGAGAAACACTTTCCATTATGAACAACTGAATGAATGGAGTAATCGCAAAATTATTGTTATAGCAGGGAATAATACAATACTTTTAGCCAACTTTTTTCTGTAGTAGTTGCCGTCATCCTTGCTTAAACTCCCTTATGTTCGATAGTAGTGTGAAGCTAAGAATAATGAATTTGCCGCAGTTGAGCATTTTGCGGTGTTAAGAATATCTGTGGCTTTTACAAAAAATTGTCAAATAGGAAAATTCAATGTCACAAACATGTAGCTGGCGATGGATTTTGAAAAAGCAAAGGAAACAAAACCCAGACTTCTACAGAAAAATGCAGGCACACACCAAGCGCTGTGGGATACCCAAGCTCCAACACCATGCATTTCAACACGCCTGCAATTTGATTGTAGTGGGTTTCCTAATTTGCAACAAAACAGTTGCAATGTATTAGAGCAACCAAATTTAAGGGCCTAGTTGCCCAGCTTTTAAAACGGGGACAACCTGGAGTTTTTTTTTTAATTTGAGCACTGGCACAGTTGTTTCTAGACCCAATAAGACATGTGCTGCTAGTGTACATGTATTTAGAATGGCTTCAAAAATGTTCCATGAAGAGCGTGGCCCTTGGAAGTCCAATGAACGATTCAAATTGTGAGAGGAGAACATTGGCATACAAGAAAAACAAGCTATGTCATGTGTAGTGCAGGGTTTGTACAGAGTCTTGAATTCTTGAAGAAGCCTGGAAATTTGCAAACCTGTTTTCCAGATCTGGAAAAAGTCTGGAAAAATAAAGATTAAGTCTGGACAATGGTAAAAAGTCTGTAGAATTTTTTTGTTTTGAAAACTGAAACGAGTGCTTTATTGCTGAGTGAATTTTTCGACTTTGGTGAAAACATTCAATCGCAAACTGAGAAGTCTCCTGGATCTCTCTTACATCAGCACTGCGTCATGGTTACTGTATGTTCACAGTGCATCATGGGACGAACTATATACAGGCCTTCTGATATTACGCGATGGTGCGATTTCGCACAATCGACCTCAAATCGCATCCGATCGCACAATTCACGAAAAATCGCATAATTCACAAAAGGACGCACAAACTTCATAAAATGAAACATAAATCAACAGGTTTCTTAGAAATTCCTGCATAAATACGCCATTTTTAAGATGATTTATCTTGGAAAAAGGCTAAAAATCCTGTCACCTTCGGTTTCGTAAACATTCGAAGTTCAAGGCTTTATTTTTCATGTCGGGGACCTGGTACGAGTCTCCTTCTATTGGTGCAACACAAACACGCCCTTATATACACACCACTGAAATGACACAGTTGCCTTCTCTTAGAAGAGTAATTTGTGAAAAATAAGCGAAGTAGCAAGTTTTTCGGCAAAATGTAGTTTCTTTCGTTGAAAACTGATAAAAACGTACTCATGGATAAGTTTGTTGTGAAAACGCTCGCTTTTTCTTCAACGAAGAAGGAAGTTCCCATCTTCCACCCAATCTGACAGCTCACGATCGAGCAAGAAAGTACCTCACAGGTACGCTCCACGTGGACGATGGACTGATGTTTTTCTCGTCGTGCAATATTAGGGCCTTTTATACGAGAGAAAATAAGCCGCGGCTTACTCTGGCCATGGTGTACAAAATACGCAAAAAGAACTATTTATACGAATATATATTCCCAGGTCAATATAAGCCGCGGCTTGAAAAAGACGTGAACGTAGATTTTGTACCATTTATATGGGGTGAACATTCGACTTTTCTGTAAGCCGTGGCCAGAGAAAGCCGCGGCTTATTTTCTCTCGTATAAATGTGGGTATGGCCCTATTGTGATTGACCATCTTCGTAAGTTCGTGGTTGACAAGCACCTTGATCATTGATTTGGCATGTTAGCTGTGTCCTTTCAACTTTTAACTTGGTGCACCGGTAGTGCAGAAGACCTCATTTTTTTTATTTATCCCAACTAATGTCGATCGAGATACATAATTACTGTTCCTTTGTGTTCATAATGTCTTTAGAGCAGCAAAAAAGTGTTTTTCTTAACCTGAAACCTTATAAAACAAGCTTAAAATTGCTGAGAAAAAAATCGCATAATTTACATTATTTATCGCATAATTGGCCTTTCTAATCCCACAATCTGCCTGAAAAAATCGCATAATTTGCATTTTTTAATCGCACCCTATCAGAAGGCCTGTATATATACTAAACTTGGGTCTGGAAAAAGAAATTAGCATTCTGGAAAAAGTCTTTAAGGCCAGTGCAACAGACTTTTTATGTTGGGCTGATTTTTTTCAAAGCCACTGCCAAAAATCGGCCGACAAGTCGCACCGTGTAAACCGGCCTTTAGTTTTGCAACCAAAAATCTGTGCGAACCCTGGTAGTGACTTTATATATGATAGAACACTGCAACATGTATTATTAAAGAGAAGGATTTTTCAATATAAAATCACTGCACATAATGTATTAAAGACCATTATTTTGTTAGGTCAATGGGCTTATGAATTATTAATGAGTTTTTGAAGATCTTTTCCAAGATACATGTACATGTACAGTACTTCATTCTCAAATCCCATAGTATCAATTAAGGCTAGTATGGACAAGTAACCTGATTTGTAATATTTATCTTTTATAGACCACATGTTGAACATATATTACCATCAACATTTCCAAATGTGACCTACACTTTAGAACTTACTGAGGGCAAAGGAGACAAAAAAGCAGGTACTGTCACTTGATATTATGGAAAATGCAGCCAGCCCTGGCAGTTCTGCACAAAACAAATTATTAAGTGAGATTTTATTTAGTACTTGTACACTGTACAGGTGAAAGGAGCTCAAGTTATAAATTCTCCTCCTCAGTGCAGATGTACACGTAAGAGTCTGAAAACATTTATAAATTAAAGTAAATGAATTTAGAAACTTCGCATTTGCCAATGCCACTTGACAACTTTTAAGTTTCAAGTTTTAATTTAAAAATTAAATTTAAGATCACTTCCTACAGTAAATTGAACCCTTTGGCTCCCAAATCGGCCTAAACCGGCCATACTTAGTATTTTACTCTGTCTTACAACAGACAATTTTACTTGTCAATGGGGAACCCCGGGAGTCAATGGGTTAATCAATCACTGAAAAACTATGTCCCCATTAAATACAGTTGCAGTGTGAGGAATGCAGGGCTTTTGTTACAGGTGATAGTTGACTCCTGACCCTTGAAATAATATATAGGAAAGTGAATCAAAGGAATTATTGTAACAAAAATACTGCATTTATACCGAATCTTTTTTCATTTTTCCTAGAACTGGTGAACTATGAGTTTGACAGAATAGACCTGTTGTGCCTTGCTGCTTCATCTATCTTTGGTGTTTGGTATTTATGGAAGAAGGTGTGATTGGTTTTCAACATTCACCCAAAAGCTAACTAAGGAAGTAATCATTACTGGTATGTGCCAAAATTGTCCTTAGTGAATTTAATTCACTAAGGACAATTTTGGGTGGAGGTTTCAGATGGAAACAGGGCAGTTACAACCACATGCACACTGTAGCAAGCTGTCTGTATGACCAATTAGAATTAAAGTTCTTTGACGGCAGATGAAAACAACTGGCTACTTTCCTACAGTAATTTATAGGCAGCAACTGTACTTTAATTAAATCAAAGTCATGTTATATCAATGGTGCAGCATGTCTCAGTGGACTTAAAGACCTTTTTATTGTCTTTCAGTGCCATGTACAGTACAGTATACTTACTGAACTTGTATTGTGCTTAAGCTTAAGTGAACCATGATGTTGTTAATTTGGTGACTGAGTCTGATCCACTAGGCACTTACCTGCAATACATTTTCATCTCTTAGCACTGGATTGCCAACAACATATTTGGCTTGGCATTCTCTCTGAATGGAGTTGAGCTTCTTCATTTGAACACAGTGACAACAGGCTGTATTCTCCTCGGAGGACTGTTTGTGTACGATATATTTTGGGTAAGTAGTCCTTCCCAGTACCACAACCAATCAATTATTTTAAAAAAATTGTGATAGATCAGGCAAATTTCCTACATGTACATGGGGACCATACAGTAATACATGTATTTTGCATTGTTCACTTGGGGTAGAAAGGTTTATTTTACATGTCAAAGGTACACTGTAAGGTCACAGATCACTCCACCACTTATCCTTCACCCACTGAAAGAACAATATCACTGCTAAAAATAGGCCTCACATCCAAATCTTTTAATTTTTGACACACCCAGTGGGTCTGAGTTTTTCTGGTCTTAGAAGTGAACACAACACGTGCAGAGAGCAAAAGGTCAAAATGTACATAATTAAAACAGTAAGATGTACATGTATGTAAATTTAGTTAGAATGGAATTACATGTAGGGTACGGCTGTAAGTGATCTTATAAAGACCTGAGGCCAAATCAGACTAGACCCAAAAATTTGATTCATTCATGGGGATGTCATGTTAGACCTCAAGAAGAGTCCATTCTCAGTAAATTAAACCAGCGTAATGGCTTGTTATTCCTGAAAATGTAACAAAATACAAAACTGCTAAATATCCCAGACACTTCTGGAGCACACAATACTGGTTTGCAGATTATTACAAAAGTGACTACCATAAAAACTCGCAGATAAGCCGCACCTTTTTTCAAATAGTCGCTAGAAATCGGGGGTGCGGCTTATCTGCGGGAACATTTGAAAAAGGTGTCGTGAATTTCAACGCCAATCTCCGTTAACTGTTGACGACGGCCTGTAACTTCAACAGTAATCGATCCTCCACGAGCAAGAAAATACCACGCTATTCTCGAGATTTCGCGTGGTTGTGGCCCACTGTTTCTTCGCCATTTAGAACTTTGATAGCCAATTTTTTGAACAAATAGTCTTGTGTCAACTACTGATGAACAAAATAATAAAGACCCTGTTACGCTGGGCAATGTTTCATGCAGCTTATCGCTTTGTGTAAACTCTTAAAACATCACGCTGCTTCCGGTGTCCAGTTTTCCATTTTTCGCGTCCAATCTAATGCCTGGTTACTAAGCTTCAAATGTTCCGTTCACGTCCTTGTTGTTGTAATGCTAAAATCTCTGTAAAAACTGTGTTGAATGAAGAAATTCCTGTCAACAAATACCAGAAAAAGATCAATCATAATGTCAAGGTTGGTAGAAACAATGTTTTTATTATGTTCAAGTGCTAAGATTGTGGGTAAGACTTTAAAGTATTTCCGTTTCAATGTTAACTGCAGAAGACTTCTCAAGACTCGACTTTGGATTTCTTTTAGAAAAACTTTTTTTTTCCAAAATTTGAGCTGCTAAATTCAGGGTGCGGCTTATAGGCTCTCAGATAGTCGAGAAAACGAAAAGAACTGCGTGTGAAAAGCGAGTGGGGGCTTGGGTCGAGGCGAGGCGGGAGAGCCTGTAAGCATCTCTTTAAATTCTTCATTCCGGTATACCAGCTCCTGGTATACCCTCTGATTGGTCAATTTTGACAGTTTACATCAACACTTTCGTCATCATTTTGATTCACGCGCGGAGCAAGAAAGAAAGAGGTCAACTCTGTCGCCGAGTGTCTTAAAGTATTCCCAAACGTACAAGCCCTCAGATTCGAGCAAAAGTTGTGTCTGTTCAACTTTAATAAGTCGAAAAAACGATCCGTTTGCAATGCTTCCAACTGGTTTTGGTAAAAGCATAAATGTTCAGTTACTGCCGCGCGTTGCGAAAGCGCTTCAATGTTGTGATGCGACATCTCTTCACACCGCTTACAATATAGCATCACCGGGTACGATATATAGTTCGCATTTGACACAACTATTATGTCCCCTGCACGCCACAATTGTTAGCATTCAACGGCGCTCTCTGAAAACTCTGACGAACGAGAAAAGTACAATATTTTGTTATTCTTTCTTATGCAAATACTTGGCTGCGTATTCGATTTCACCAGTTAGCGTCAATTAAATTTCCGCCTTCATCGCCTTCGAAAAAATGAGAGCAAAATGAAAAAAGCAAAAAAAATTCGCCGAAAACAGGCTTGTATTTCCGTTGTATGTCTTAAAGCTTTAAAAGATCAAGCGATTTACAGGAAGCGAAGGTGATGGCTACGTGTCTGTATACTGCAAATGCAATTGAAGCCATCCACATGAAATATCAATCTTTCACATTCATTATCGGTTGTCCTGATGCATCAGAGCTGAAGTTTATTGATGAGACCATGTTATCATCTAGGCCAGAAACTTCAATGGTCGGGTTTCTGTTTTCCTTGGAAAAGTCAACAGAGCGTCGGAAACTCGCAGCTTTCGTACTGGTCGTGTCTTTTGGTCGAATTTGCTAAATCTCCCGTCGGTGATTTCCTTGACACTCCTTTCCCGGTTGCTTTGACAATGCCTTCGTTCGCTTGTAAAGTTATTTTCCTAAACGTGCCTTAAATTCTGGATAACGTACTCGCACAAGCGAGAATTAACGCATCACCTTTGAACAACAATAAAAGAATCGCGCTTGAACTCGCGTGGGAC